>NW_022475266.1:144924-201358 GCF_009193585.1 Aspergillus caelatus
ACACACACACACACACACACACACACACACACACACACACACACACACACACACACACACACACACACACACACACACACACACACACACACACACGCGCGCGCGCGCGCACCTTGTCCTCGTGAACATCCTTCCTGAAATTGAAGCTATACTACTAGTCTACTCACCGTACGTGATTTAACCACATACGGTAAAAAGTTCCCCGAAGCCTAGAATCGTGGAGATGTAATGCAGGTCAAGTTGACGTGCATCACTTGACTGCAAAATGTTGACTAAAAGGATCCCCACGTATGCCGAAGCGTGGGTTGTCTCGTCGGCTTTAGAACCCGAGATAGGGTCGGTAAGCGGCATTGATCCGATCTTTGATCCGAGGCCGATCGGAATGACTTGCTTCGTTCTATACAAACCATACAGATATATATATATATATACTTATCTGCGAGTGTGCACTTCTGGAATGCATAATCATACATCCTTCTATTTCATTCATTGATCTCTACTGCGGGCATATTGTGCGACCACTTTTGAATCAAAACCGTGCGAATTCTTCTATCAATAATACCAAACCATTCCCTCAGCAATCAAAATGCCCGCCAAAGTATCCGAACTCCAAGAAGTCTCCCTAGCCCTGCGCACGGCACGGGCAAGCCAAACCCCAATCCAACCCCCCAGCAAGACATGGCCCACGCTCGACGCCGAAGACGGGTTCAAGATCCAACAAATCAGCACCGAGCACGCCGTCAAGAACGGCGACCGTCTAGTGGGCTACAAGCTCGGCAACATCGCCAAAGTAATGCAAGATGCCTTCGGACTCGACCACCCCGATTACGGCTTCCTCCTGGCCAGCACCTTCGTCTACGAAAGCACCACAATCCGTCTCAAGGACTACATCAAGCCCTACGTGGAACTCGAACCGGCATTTGTTCTGCGCGGACCACTCAAGGGTCCCAATGTGACTGTTGCCGATGTGATTAATGCCATTGACTACGCTATCCCCGCGATTGAGATCATCGACTCCCGGGTCCAGAACTGGAACATTGGCCTTGCGGATACCCTGGCCGATAACGGATCTACGGGCGCGGTTATCCTGGGTGGAACGCCCAGGAAGCTTACTGAGCTTACGTTGAGGGATACCCGGGGTGTCTTGCGGTTTAATGATAAGCAGGTTATGGATGGCAATACGGCTAATGTGCTGGGCAATCCTATCTCGGCTGTCGCGTGGTTGGTGAACCGGTTGGCGGCTTATGATATTGAGTTCCAGCCTGGACAGGTTATTCTTCCTGGCAGTTGCTTGCAGGCTGTGCCGATGACGGAGGCTGGGCACTGGAACTGTACTTTTGAGGGCTGGGGCTCGGTTGAGTTTGATGTTGTGTAAATGCTTTTGTTTTGGTTTGTGTTTGGGATTGGGATTTGATAGACGGATAGACATATTCCGATAGAGCCATGTTCTAGATTTATGGTTTTTATGATGTTTGCTGTTTTGATTAATGAATCTATGCTTGGTTTAACAGTCTCTTCTAACCAATGAGCATGATGTGTTGGTAATATAAAAAAGGGACGAGAATGTTGTGAGATGTTCAATGAATCATTTGTTCATAGACTATACTTGCAATGAGCCATACAGTAGGGGTCATCGTCATGGTATGCTGCTATGTGCTCTCACATGACTGAGCTCTCCACCAGAAAGATAGAACTAGCTCGCCCTGGTATTCTTACGACACTTTTTCTAGAATGTATCACTGGGTGCAGAGATGACATTCAGGTCCAACTCTAACCGCTCTATCTTCGGTATCTCCTCGGGTCTACTTGACCCACTCAAAGCCCACAGAAAGAAGCCGAGCATTGGGGATGTGGATAGGGCTAGGTGTCACGAGGAGCACGGATTGGTGGATTCGAGTTCCGAGGTGGTTCTGGGGTCGGCGATATAAATGGGTACTACTCCTCCGGGGATAGTGTGGGGTTATTTCGCCTTGAATCATTCACGGAATATTCACTAGTAATTTATAGGCATAGAAATGAGAACCCTCAGTACTAAAGTGTTCTTTTAAGGGAAGGGGGGGGGGTGGGTTTCGAGGTCTCTAGTAACCCCACGGGGGTGAGACCTACGTTAGGCGTAAGAAGGTGAACTACTGTGGGCAAGCACGGCGCATAACTAGTGCCTAATAATTATAAAATCGGATGGCGCAGGCGACTTTCGGGATCGTAACGGATCGTGACTTTCATTGGGTTAATCTCTATGTCTCTCTAGGATCTAGCAGACTATACGACTCGTGATGACCAATCTGCGCGACAATGGAAAAGAACTCGTAAGATGAAATTCCCAGACTATCCAGACACTCCATGTTACTGGTAGTCGGTCTGAGATCCGAGGGTAAGAGCTCCGGGTCCCCATCTATCGGTAGAGTAGCCTCGGGAACCGGTATCAAGTGATTGTCCGGCTGGTGCGAGGGATTTTCCACCGCATGCTCATCCTGCGGTAGGCTGTGTAAAGTGAGAGTTTGAAGACCGCACCGCTCAATCCGTGTAGCCAGTTCCTGGAATAGGTACTCGAGATGCGTTAATTCAGCCTTCCGTGCGGCCGCCACCTGGTTGCCTTTGTAGATCATCCCGTCCAGAATGGAATGCACCTGGTTGAGGGAATAGTCTTCCACGGCTCCTGGGAAAAGGGTATGTGCCATCATGAGGTGGATTGCGGCACCATATGTGTATTCTAGGTCAAAGGGTAGAAATGCCTCTGTTGACATCTTAGTGACGGGAGTACTGTGTAGGAAAAGGGTAACTACTTACCCAAAAGATCATCTTCATCAGTCAGTAGTTGCAGTGTTTTTGCTGCTGACTTGATCCCAGTCGCGATCAGGGCTTCTGTGGCAGAGAGCAAGCTTTGCCAGTCTTCTTCGCCATGCCCCAACTTCTCTAGCCGTTCCTTGAGGACGGACAGCAGGAGCGGGCGCGTCGCAACAATGACACACTAGACAGTGACGCGCGTTAGCAATGACGAGAAAATCACCTAAAAAGATATCGCAAGGCGCACCTGGTGATATATTAACATGATGAGGCGTGTCTCTCGGGGAACCCGGTGGAGGGGCTTCTGGAGCTGTATCGACACCGCACTTTCAATCTCCTGGGCCAGCCCAGCCATGGTGTGTAGAATCGACCTCGTCTGCTCAAGGAAGATGCCAAGTTGGGTTTCCTCGGTCTTGTAGATTGCTTTGATGTAATTGTAAGCGACAACGGAAGAAGACGACCTATCTATCGGAGATAGGGCTTACAGGAAAGAATGAATGAGAGCATTTGAGACAATCGGACCCGAAGACTGAGTGTTGCATTGCGCGAGGAGGCCGTTGGCGGATCGATCAATGTCGTAATATCATTATCCTGGGTAATCATCGGTAACCCAAGCGATGCCGAGAAATGTCGGTCCATGAGGTAGAGAGTCCACCATAGATTATGACACCGGGTTACTGTGTCGATCCCGAGCTCCTCTTCTGGCAGTTGCGTATGCATTCCTTCTAAATGCGCAATGCGTATGGCTTGGCCCAACTGCACCTGTCAGCAGGTCCACTATTTGTGATCACACAGTGGTATTAAACTTACATATACATGAGCGGACTCTCGGTGATCAATGGAATACAAATACAGTCCTGCGAGGCCCAGCACCTCGATAGCTAGCAGACTGTCCTTCCACAAGGTTGAATGCTCAGGCATGAGGGACATTGCGCGTATGAAGTATTTTGCCCCCGGGGGTTCCCTGGTGTTTTTGGTGGGCTGTACTACAAAGGCGCTTCCGAACGCCAACACCAGGAGGTATTGGACGAACCATAACTTGTATTCCATGGCCTTTTGAAGCGGATCCCCATAGTAGAATTCGTGGAGATGGCCCAGGAAGGTCTTCTCTTCAAACAAGAAATAGTTCTGGCCCATGTAGAACGTCACAGTGTTTAACAAGTAAAGAGCATGGTCCAGAGAAGGCAGTCCATGGATATCAGGCTGGTCATCCGGCGCTGCGGGTCGCCAGTGCAAGAGATATATGTCTCGATCGATGAGGTTCGGGGCACTGTGCGATTCCAGGTTGAGTTTATCGGCCATCATTAGCGTCAGTCGCGCCGTAAATGACCACATGGATGAAGGAGCCAGCCAGACTATGCGACACCGTTAGCGCTCATTCATCTTCTAGTTCCAAAGTCCAGTCTATCCCCCGTCTTCTACATGTCTCCTTTCTTTTCCTTTTGGCGATTTCAAAACTTGCGCCCGGGGCCATATCAACATCCGTGAGACGGTATACCTACTCCAACTCCGCTTATTCCGGTGGGTATTTTTGATCGTTTTAGACGGCAAAGTGAACGGACTAGTCCAGATACTGCGCGCATGGTCGATTCTTGGTATTGAATGGATAGCAGGATCTTCAGACCCTGCAGCTTCTAGATCAATTCAGTGGCGTTCACCAGAGGCGCATGGTTTCGTGATCTTATACCCTCGGGTTCCACTTCCGGCGTGAACGCAGTCTCTGAAGACCGCTTCATACCCTGAGAATGAGACTTCTCGTACGCCTCCCGCCGTAACTGCTGCAAATAGCTAAATTAGGAGTTAGCAGGGCAACTCGCATTAAATAAACTATAAACGTACCTCTCCGTCACGACGACCTTGTTGGGTGGGTCGGTAAAGACACATCGCACTTTGCGACGTTGGCAATTATTGCACGGATCCGTTCCCGAACATTTAATTTTGCTCTGCCGGCAAGAAACACAACTAGGGCGCCCTAGAGATCAGCTCTAGTCTATAATGCGAGGACATAAGGGTCGCTTCTTACGCGTTTGCAGTCCGCCTGACCTTGCGAGACTCGGGTTTCCTCTCGGCGACCATAATGCATGAGACACTGTTCCGGGGGAGGAAGTATGGAGGAACAAATTTTGGGGGAGCGAGCTTAGTCCGTCGCACTTGTGGGGGATTGGGGAAGAAGAGGCGCAAGAAAGCCGAAGGGTGGCCATTTCATCGCATTCCCCACAAGTATTAATTGGAACCCGTGGAGGTTTTGACCCGACGTCCCGAGATTCGGTCCACTCCTTAACCTTATCTGCCGGTCGGCAACGAATGTGGTGTGTTATTTTCTAAGTAAACTGCATTGCTTGAATATAATAATATCTAAAGAAATGGTTAATACTCTATCGCATGTCTCTATTCTCTGTCGTAGAGGCAATAGTAGAGGCGATCTTAGCCTCAGAAACTGGACAAGGAGCCTGACATAGTCTATATTTCCATCTATCAATCTATCTATATATGTATCATTCTTTATTTATACAACGTTAAGCCATAGATTTCACACAGAGTTCGAGTTATCCGCACAGGAGAATGCGGCTGAGCCTCCACTCGAGTTGTATGTATCAATAATCCCAACCACCGACCCGTACGTTCCGGCAACCATAAGAAAGGTTCCGGAGACGATCACAAAGATACTGAAGCAGCACATGAAATACCACTTCTTGGTCCTGGCTGGAGTTGCCCAGTTATCGTAGAGCCACATGCCACCCATCGTCTGGAAACACATGAGTGGGCCAAGTAGCGCACCGATCAGGGAGACCAGCGAGTCGAAGACAGGGATCACACTGGCAATGATATATGCAATGACGGCAATCCCAAAGGTACAGCTCAGCCAGCAGATCCAGTGCGTTGGCGTGTTGCTGGTCAAGTGCTTTGAGCCACGGAGGAGGTGGAGGAAGATGTACTTTGCGGGTATCTTAAAGAAGTATCTTATGTTAGTGTAGCCCAGAAAAGTTGGTTTGATGATGCCTTACATGAGAAACAATTGTTAATGTAACAATCAAACCGGGCAATGCGAACCCGTAGGAGATTTTCTTCACCATGCCACCAGCAGAGCCTAGGGCTGGTGACGAGACATACGATCCACAGTAGTAGTAGACCACAACCCCAATGACAATATAGATAATAGTTACACCGGCCTGGCAAGCCATCACAGCTTTTGTGAACTGACGAGGCTCGCGCATTTCGGATACGATGGAAAAGAAACCCGGTGTGCCAGAGAATGCAAAAACGATGGCAGATACGGCAGTAATGCCCTTGGTGAAGCCTGGATTGGCAACGACTTTAAAGTCGGAAACCCACTCGCCTGGCGGTGCAGCTGCAGGGCGATCTTGAATACCGACGGCGATGGTAACAATGAGAACTAGGATACGTTAGACTCTGATTTTGTTGCCTTTGGTCTAAACAACAGACATGCGAAGAACATACTTGCGGTAAGAATGCATGGCAACCCGACCCATGCGAGCCAGGTAATCTTGCCCAGGGTCCGAATACTACTAAACAGAAATCCTGGAATAGCAGCAATAACCACAAACACAGCCGTGCAGAGGGCATGGGTTGAGACTGCATTGAAGCCGATTGAGATCCCTAGAATACCAGAGCCGGCATTAAAGATGTAATCCATAATTCAAGTCAGTATTTCACTTCTATTCATGGCTGATGCACTCCACCTACAGAGACAAAATGCAGTTGCAAGAATAACACGCCCTATTGGACCAAGTATTAAAGCTCCTGCATCATCGATTCCATATATCTCACGGTGGCGAAGCTTAAACGTGCCAACAACGTAGGCAGACCATGTGGTGATAACAGCAACGGCACATAGAACAATCACACCGGGCACCATGCCTAGGGTATCGAAAGCAGTCGGTATAGACAGAACACCCAAGCCAATCTGGGTTTTCATCATAAGAATCACGGTGCCAAAGAAGCCCACCTAGCCATTGGTCAGTTGCGGCGACATTTTGTGTGCTTGTGAACTTTTGCAAAATGCGTACATTGCGATAATTAGGACCCTCCTCAGATATTTCTCCAAAGACGGCGTCGTGAGTTACCTCCTCCCAAACTTCCTCCTTCTTCGGAGCATGGTCTTGCATGTCATCAATGGGGTCATTGGGAATACTTCGTTCAGATAGACGATCCATATTGAAGGTGTGAGTGGAGAAATGGTCGTTCACATTTTGCCAGGCCAAGCTGAACGCTAAGCCTTCTTATACCCAGCATCTGGAGAAAATATGGGGATGTGGGCACGTCATTTTCGAATCTCGTTGGGGGGATTAGGAATTGGTCAAGCATCGTGTCTAATTCGTGCATCGTGAAGCCCCAAACCCCACGATATGGGGGCCGTCGTGTTTGCGGGGAGACTGTGGGTCGTTTTTTCGTCCTATCCGAACCCGACCCGTGGTTATCCTACGGTACCTTCTCCCTCTTCAAGAGCCGGTGAGTCTACTAGGTATTCTCTTAGTGTTCAGCGTTTTACCTCCCGTTTGGGTGTCTCTCTACGGCGGCTCGGGAGCCGAACCCGATAACCCATATCCGAGGGGCCAGACTTGTTGGACTTCATACAACTCCTACACCAAAACATTCGATAATTCATGATAATTCCACAATTATATGACGGCATTATCAGAGAGAGATTTTATGGTATAGCTGTAATTCTTAAGTTTTAATTTTTCCCAGCGCATATCCATCCTTCTTGGGGCCACAGACATGGGACTTCTTTCAAGCTAAGTCTATATTAATTAAATATACCCTGTCTAGTATACATGGCTTAGTGCTGCCGAAAGCGCAGTGCGCATACCACTCATTGCCCGGATAGTCTAGAAATCGTCGTTCTTTCAATTGAGGAGACTATGTGGAGCTTGGTATGAGAACATCAGCTCACTAACATAGAACAGGTTAAGCAAATGAGAGCATCGGGGATATTAAGAACCGACACATCAATATCCGCCACCCTCTGCGTGATTTTTCTAGAAACAAACGCTGCAGGCCGTTAAACTTGCTAGATTAGGCTATGAACATCGTCGGCTGTGGGCATCTGTGTATGCTCTCATCCTATCGGTACGAGACAAAGCATGTTCACGGGAAATAAGAACAATGTGCACCTTAGACATCGGCTGCAGTCCGAGAAGTCTAACTAGATTTTCGGGAGGCAAAATTAAGAATCTAAGATGTTCGTAACAGAGCTGGATCAATCCAATTGGATCAGCTGGGAGGTGGCAATCCAAAGGCTGGCCCTCCAGGCCCTCATTCCTGTCGGTGTCATCTAGAATAGCAAGATCTTCGAGATCTTCATGGCTAGCAGCATCTCCACAGCTGCTAGTATCCTCAAGGGGAACCTTCCCCCAAGTGAATTAGAAAGCCCAGAAGCCTAATGCCGTCATAATTCGCGTTGGCGCCATCGGTCGCCAATTTGTTAAGGAGGATATTGCCGAGATCGTGACCTGAGCCCATATCGATGTCCCCTACATCACCGGCATTGTTGGTGAAGAGGCCAAACGTATCGTCAAGGCCATCAAGCTTGTCTCTCTCTAACTGTTAGGGCGTTCTCCGGTCGTCCCTTGGAAACCCAAGAACAGAGGGTAGCGTTTCCCTCGAGCCCAGGAGAGCCTAACATGCGGTCGGAAGGGTACCTCCGAGAGAATGTGTATATGATCTCCTCGGGGCTCTAAGCCTCGGAAGGCTCATTGCCGACTGGCATGCACCTACTCTTGATTTTGTGCATTTGCCCATCGACCCGACAAAACACATCGAGCCAACCAACCAACGCTTCCCAAATTCTTCGCTCGTTGCAATCTGGCTAGACTCCGTGCTCTGGGTATGCATTAGCATGAGGATATTCTAATTGACGATAGGTCAGTTCTCGCAGGGATTGCATCTTACTGGAGTTATGCGTCTTGATTTTTAGCGTGACGTGTACGTGTACAATGCTGCAAACTAAATCTGTGCTGCAGGAGTATCCAGTTTACCGCGGGAAATCGTAGGTTTCTCCTAGTCTTCCCGATCGCTTTTAATATGCAGAGATTAATATCTTTACCGGGGCTATGCCTATAATCATCTTAGCTGTTTTCTAGCCTTCCTTCTTTTCTTCTCTTTGTATTTCCATTTTCTTAATTTTGTTTTTACTTTCTTTATAATAATTCTATTTCAACTCGCTTCTCTTAGTTCTGTCGCATTTAGATCTCACGTGGAAAACTGTTTAATTTACTTAGTACAATTGTGGTAATCACAATGGGACGGCGATTTAAAAGTTATTGCAGAATAATTGCACAAGACCTGAAGTCTAGAAATTCATATCTGTTTGGTAGGACGTATTTACTGTGGTAAGAGTTATATAGTCTATTTCAATTAAAGATTTCGTGCATTGTAAGGAGCCATGAAAAATATATATACGTGGTTGCTATACACAATTTGAGACCAGTGTAGGAACAAGCTACCATTTCTCTTTCTAACCTCATCAATGCCATTTCAGACAGATACCAGACAGCTCCAGAATTACAAGTTGACAAGAGTATAGGGATGTTGTCAACCAGCAAATCGACTATAAATTACCCTCTCAAGATTTTCGACACTTGAGTGATTGAGGCTTCATTACCTATTTAGATATACTAACCTAGTATGGACTAGTGCCAAGGGCGCGGGAAGCAAAGAGTGCAAACGTTACTGCCTAACCTGTCAGGCACCAGATTGCAGAGAGATTCCATTCTCTGTATTTCCAATTCCTTTGGAGGACAGGATCCTGGGTTTTAACTCAACTAACACGCTAGACGTCTGACTTGTATATAATTAAGTGATTGGTGGTTGAAGCATATCAATGAAACAGGTTGCGAGAATTCACGTTACCAACCAAGCTCCTGAGTTCTTAAATGAGGTGCTCTTTCGCCCTTGATTAATTGCCATTGAACTCAACAGGCTTCGATTAACCCATTCACGGGTGTGTATCCCATGAAACACGACTATGTTGATCCCCGAGTTGAATTCTAAGAGCAAACTGGATATGCCCGGCAAGATCTATTAGGCAGCACCAATCATGGCAGCGATTCGCATGCGAACAGGTGAATGGACTTACACATTTGTCGACATCAAGGACAATACGCTCGGGGATATTGAGACTCTTTGCCCTCTGGATAATGGAGTTCAATTTAGCATCTTGAAGTGTACGCTTGGAGCGTTGGAACGACTTCCATTAAAACTGCTATATATGATCCTTTTCAATCTTGACATACTGTCACTGACAACCTTTCGGCGCGTCAATGGACGAGCTAGGTGGACAGCCGACTCAATACCTCACTATCTAAGATAATCACTCATTCCCCAGACTTAATTCGTGGATATCTCAGCGTTGGTACTGGAAGCTTGTACTCATGCCGAGAGCTTTATGAGACGCTATGTACAGCCGAATGCGAGAGCTGTGGTGACTTCGGTGGATATTCTACATCATTACGTGCCGCCGTTTTCGTTGTCTGTGCTTTACAGAGTGGACAGACTACCTTCCCTGCTACGAAATGACGCTATGTAGAAGTTTGCGCTTGTCTCAAATGACCTAAAAGCATTGCCGTCTATGAAAAGAGTTCCGGGTCGATATTCACGACGTGGTATCAAATGCCACGCTCGATGTGTATTATTCGATCATGTCGTTGCCCGACAAGCTGATCTCATGCTACACGGATCCGTCCGAGAAATGGAGCAGCATGCCGTGAAGCTAATGCCAAATAAACTTGAGCAGTACGAACCACAGACTCCTATGCAGGCTAAGACATGATGCGAATTTGCGTCAGCCCAGATATAATGATGAGTTTGATGGGCATTCATCCAACCCAAAGACGTTCATGGAAGTGGTTCGTGCCCCATTATTTAGATTCTCGTACCGGATCCTGGAATGGAGCGTCCACTGTTTCGCTTGCAAGCGGGCATCACTACAATGGACCACTTCATTGGCGTCGGCAGTTCACTCTAGAAAGCGTCTGCGAACATCTTCAAGAATGCAGAGAAATCGTACAGTGAAAACACGTGAAAAGGACGAAGCGACAGCATTTGAACTAATGCTGGTTCAAGTAACAAGTCAGGTAGGTCATTGCTTGGGTTTACAGTAACATTCACCGAAACACCAAGAACTAAGCGCTTCAGGACACTTGACCGAGCATGGTCCGGTGATCGGGGTTTTAATGGAAGGTATCAGCCATGCACGGCATGCCGAGCTGTAGGATCTCGCGCCCTGCCGGCAGATACCGAATCGGCTGCGTGGCCTGAAAGTCCGGCACAGTGGAATAAATCGATTTAATTTCCTTGTACCGGATTTCAAGACAGTTATGATCGACTTTGGATCCGCCCGGGGATGTGACACAGATACGCTCCTTTGGGGGTTCGAAGATTTACCAAATTGCCTCCAAGACTCCTCGGGAAGAGGTGGTGGTCTTCTTTCACCTCAGCTGGCTTTACTATGGCCAGGGCATCACGTTACCCATAAACGCTTGGTATTTTAACTATTCTGCATAGCCTCCTGGCTACACATAATCTTACTAGGTCAACATTGCGCGCTACAAAAATCAAGGCATCCTTTACTCTCCACGCAGTATCCTCAGTAAGCATACAGCAAACCTTCATCCGCACCTGGAAGAACACCACTCCTGATCTTCCTATTCGTATTCTGCAGCCAGAACCTCAAAGCCCAGGCACTGGCTATGACAGCGAATCCAAAAGCCGCATTTGACGCCATAGCAATCAGATAACGAGGCCCATCACTCTTGGGATAGAGATACGCCGTATAGATATACGAGGCATTCGCAACAACATTAATGAAAGAGAGGGACGCCGCTTTCTTCTCAGGTGTCTGTCCCAACGTCGCCGAGACCCAACCCAGAATGATAGAATTAGCCGCATAGGCACCACTGGCGAACAAAAAGCAAGAGATATATCGGGCAGCTGTATTCAGCGTCACGCAGGATATGATGAATCCTATGACAGCAGCGCCCATGCAGCCGGTGATGTGCCAAGTACGCTCGTTATACCGACCGGAGGTGATGCCTATCACGATACTAGCGAGACATGTCGCGATGTATGGAGGGCAGGTAAGAACGAGAGTGATTGTTTTGTTGTAGCCCAGACTTCCGACGACGGTGGGGAAGAAGTTGTTGAAACTGCAGGAACTCAGGTGCATGTTTTGCATGAAGGCTAGTAGGAACAGCCGTGGGTCGCGGAAGGCTTGCTTCAAGCCCGCGACGGGGCCCTTGGATTCTTCGCTGTTGACTGTATCCCTGATGATGCGATCGTGGGCTAGTTGACGTTCTTCGGGAGTAAGCCAACGCGTGGTGAGCGGGTGATCGGGAAGCATGAAAAGGCCCAGTACGGCGATTCCGAATGTGACTACGCCTTCAATTATGAAGAGCCATTGCCAACCTGCTAAACCGTGGGTCTTGTCCAAGGTGGAGAAGGTTGCTGCGGCGATTAGACCTGCAACCCCTGTTGCGATGATATTACCCGAGTATAAGATTGAGATGCGAAGAGCGATTTCTTTACGGGTGTAGAAGACGGATAGGAGGAAGAGAGCACCGGGGTAGAAGGGGGCTTCGGTGATACCTAGGAAGAACCTGACCATCACTAGCCCGACATAGTTCTTGGTCAAAGCTGTGCAAGCCGAGACAAGTGCCCAGCTAGCCATGCAAACACTCATGTACAGGGACGGCCGGACCTTCTTGGAAGACATGAGCATGTTGGAGGGAATTTGCATCAACAAGTACCTGTTGTAGTCAGTAACCACCGTCATGCGAGATGTCGTACCTCCAACATACCCGACAAATAAAATCGAAATACACGTGTTGTACTGGGTACCGACGAGACCAAGATCCTTCTCGAGGTCATTTAGGCGAGCATTAGGAACGGCATTGCGGTCAATCTGAAGTTTATTCATGTCAGTGGCATAGAATAGAATTTACATGGACTCGACCGATGCGTACAAAATTCATAAAATACATCGCCCACAAGATGGGCATGATTCGCATGTCTAACTTTCGAACAAGACGACTCCCTAGGATTTGTCTTGGCCGTGGCACCGGAGTAATCTCCCTGTGCTTTCTCATCGGTCGGCTTGAGGGAGTGCACATCCTCAATATAGGTGCTATGCGCTTTTTTGCCTTGAGGAGGAGCGCTGTGGGGTTTCATATCTGGATTGAAACTAGATGTCATGGCTCAAGAACTTGATGACCGATACAAATATCGGTATGGATTGGCGTGACCTCGCAAACTAGGAACGATCTATATGTACACCGACCACATAGTCGCCCAGTGCTACGGGACCACAGGGTAGTATATGCAATATTTATACTCGTAACCGGCAGGAAGAATGCTGTCTAGCTCCAGACGATCTCGACTCACTAGTCGAACATCTGGAAAAACAAAGTTTAGAGAGATCCAGTCATTCGAAGCCAAGAAAACAAATTCAGCTCCACTTGGTGATTTAGCATCTTTCAACGAATAGCCATTCTCAGAATGAATGTGGGCGTAGCGATCAGCCATCCCCAGACTTCTTCCCCGCAGAATATCACGCGCCTGACCGGTCACAAAATCCGGGGTTGGTTGACAGAGCGAGGGTAGGCAAAACGGTTGGACTAAGGGATCTCGCGGCAAAACAAATAGGCTAAACATAAATTTAAGGGCTTGGTCACGGATGCAGGAGCTTAGCAGGGTCTTGCTTGCAGTCAGTTGGGACACATGGGAGTAGGATTGGTTCGTGGCGTACATCTGCCGCCACCTTCTTTGTTGTTTTCCCTCTTGGCGGAGGTCATGGATCCCCGTTGTCAATGAAAATTGCCTCCAGCTTTGTATCATGGGGTGAATGTTGTGCTAGAGTTCATGCGTAGTTGTTGGCCTTGAATGAGAGACCACCATGTCTGCGACGTACAAAATGGTCACTGCACTGCGTGGAACAGTAGCCTTTGTGTTCCTCTTCAACTTGTTGGCATATTGGACAGGGTCTTTTGGGGCTGTACCAATAAGACGTCCGTGCGCTGGATATTGTTATGCCCGTCTTCTAGTACAGATTCCCTAACGTATGAACTCATAGGTATCTCTACTTCGGGCGGGTATTAATGACTAGGGTAGAGTATCTCTCTAGCAATATCATCAGTGTCTATAGTACTTCTCATGTAGCAGTTCTCTTCGCCAATAAATACCTCGTAATGTGAGCCATGTAGTCTATCACAGGACACCTTTGTTGTTCTAGACGCTCTCAACAGGTTCATACCAGTTGACAGAGTCATAGCAGCTGGATTAACCATAATGAACAACGTAGCTGTAAAAGATATATCCAGGGTCATATATTCCACAAGACGAAGACATCACATAAATCTGAATCTACGATTCAGATTGCCCTAGGTTGCACCTATCTAGGTTCCCGCCGTTACAAGTAGCTCAGCATCCCACCGCTACAGATATCGTTTTCGAATGTGTAAATTGCGAGATAGAGCAAATCATCACCAGTAACTCCCCCACGTCCTCAAAATTTTTTTCCATGGGTTGTTAATGCCGAATAGATATACCCTTACGACATCAAAAGATCGAGAACCAGACCCAAAGTGGAGACTGCCCCAGACTTGTCCTAGAGATATTGCCGGTAATCGGACAAGACATTCCCGCTCCGATTTCCGTCGGACATGAAATCGTCCGGCTGGGCGGAGAGACCCTGAACCAACAACCTATCCTATGGGATACTAGGTATATGACAATATGCATGTTAATTTGACTCGGTATGTCTCGACGGAAAGTTCGTGCTGGGGGTAGTCCAATACACGTTGAGGCTCGGTTATTGGGGGTATGGGGTTGCAAGGACACGGCGTACCCTCGCTAAAACTCAAGGTAAATCGTCGAACCGGCATATTTCTCGGCAAGGCAGGCAGGTTGGTAATAGAAGCAGGCCGCAGCGAGCCGTCTAATTGGTGGTTTCGCTTTGCTAATAGTGAAAGCCGATTAAATATCCGGTCATCGGGACATTGACCCAACAAGTGGACCTTCAATTGCTTCGTCCGGGAATTCCCGGCAATATTACTGGTCAGTGCCTTCACGGAGAAGTATACGGTATGATGCTACTTCGCTGATATCATGGATCTTGCGTAATGAATTGATGTATATATAGAATAGGGAGAAGCGTGTAGTGAGACATTTTGGACGCTGGGAATTAGTATTTATTGACTGTCAAGCCGCTTCTGTGATAGCTTGGTTACGATATACAACTATCGTCTTCGGATTCAATCTGGCCCATTGAACTACAACTACTTCATTATAGTACTACTACCTTCTCAGATAACAACATGGCTCCCTCCATCAGCGACTTCCCTCACAGTGTGGCCTCCACCCAGCCTTCTGTTTGTAAAGTCGGCATCAACGGCTTCGGCCGTATAGGTTGGTCACAGCTATCCCGAACCATGCCTATTCAACTTCCAATCATTAACCACAGATATCTTAATTAATAGGTCGGAACGTCTTACGTGCCTCCCTTACCAGAACAGACCTTCAGATTGTCGCCATCAACCACACATGTACGACCGTGCAAGACCTCATCTACCTCATCCGATATGATTCCTGTATGGGTAAACTATCGGACGACATCTCCATCCACGCCGTATCCGACACCCTGATCACCATCAACGGTCGCCAGATTGTCCTCACCTCTGAACGCGACCTCCAGAAGCTCAACTGGAGCGCCGTCGGGGTTGACTATGTTGTCGAATGCACCGGCAAGTTCACCAAACGTGACCTGGCCCTACAGCACGTTACCTACGGCCAGGCCAAGCGGGTCGTCATTTCCGCTCCCAGCTCCGACTCCCCAACATATGTGTATGGAGTCAACTCGGATGATTACACGGCTGATGAAGCCCGACGAGTGGTTTCGTGTGCCAGCTGTACCACAAACTGCGTTACTCCGGTGTTGAAGGTACTCCACGAGCAGTTCGGAATCGTCCAGGGACTCCTGACTACAGTTCATGCCGCAACCCAATCACAGCAGGTTCTGGATGGGTATAGCAAGAAGAACCGTCGGCTGGGTAAGTTTACTAGGCGGACCTGCATAAATCAGGCATTTGGTACGGGGATCAATGCTAATAGTCAACAGGCCGCAGTGTCTTCGATAACATCATCCCCACTACTACCGGTGCCGCAAAGGCCATTGCCACTGTCCTGCCTGAGCTGACAGGCAAGGTAACTGGAGTGTCCATCCGTGTGCCAGCGTAAGCCATATCTTCTCATTGGCCCCGTTCAAGGGGTAAAAGCTAACCTGATCAACGATAGTCCCAACGTCTCCATGATCGACTTGACCGTGACCACAGAGCAACCCACATCGTTAGCTGAGATAATGGCTGCATTCCGTCGCGCAGCCAAGTCCAATCTTGCAGGTGTCCTCTATGTCAGCGATGAGGAGCTTGTCAGTAGCGACTATAAGGGCAACCCAAACAGCGCAGTCGTGGACGCTGCTGCTTGCACAGAATTGAATCCTCAGGTTCGTCTTTACCCTTTATCCCTACTCATTCATACAGTTTTGAGCTGACAGCCGATGTAGTTCTTCAAGATCATGGCGTGGTATGATAACGAATGGGGATATTCGAACCGACTCTTGGATTTGACTGCACATGTGGCCATGCAGGAACAATAGTCGTTCAACGTATTGGTGGTATGGATAATGTGATGTTTGCTATGACCCTTAATTCTCTATTTATAGATATATAATCGATTGTTTTTATTGTTGAATTGGTGTTAGCGCTGTTTGCATTTCTACAGGCTTAACCTGCAGGTGCATTTCATATTGTCTAAAGGATGTTGCCGAGAACTGTAGCTACACTGAATATATATCAGAGCTCGATACTTTACTTCTGGTTTATAAGATAAAAGCTTAGAACTTACACTCTGCTGGTTTGTTCAGAATCAAGGTGGCCTTAGAGATAGGCATAGCGGCAGGTCAGACTGGCACAAAGTACCTTAGGTCTGATGTCCCTCGAGGAAGTCAAATTAGCTCTCATTATGCTACCTTAAGAATCCAATTCCCTGGTTAGTAGTATGTCATGATGAGCGAATTGTTCTTTCGTTGCCTGCAATCAGAGAGATCAAATCTGCTGCCTACCAACGGACCACAACTCCTTCGGCTGGCGACAACATCAAGGACTCTTTCCAGAACATCAAACAAAACCGACTCCCCAAAATGGATAGATTACCGAACGAGTTGATCTTTCTAGTTGGGAAATACATTAAAGACGATGTGTTCGCGAAACTAGCTCTGAGCCAGTGCTCCCGCAGACTTCAGTGGCTGTTTGACCCTCCTCTAGCTTATTCATATCTCTACATTTCCTCCATAGGAACACGTGAATTCGCACTCATTCGGCACCTGTGGTGTCGTCCTGACTTGGCACGTCTCGTCCAACATGCTTATTTGGGCTTCGCGTGGTGTTTCCGTCCGGATTCCCAGCCCATCACTGAGGCTTGCTACCCGCAGTGGAATTGGATGGTTGAACATATCCTTGATGATATATGTGAGTCTGAATATGAGAAAACTGCGTGGAATATGCAGCTACGACGATTTTGCGAAGAGGCCTGGCTGGGAGTGCTACTCACTCGCTTAAATAACCTGAAGAGCGTCACGCTGGCCTATGGGAATAATCAAGGGTTGATCAATAGTATCTTGGACAAAGCGGCCTACCACCGACAACCATTTAACAGGACCACTCCGTTCCAGCTACTGCTAAAGGTCACACTCAAAAGCCAATTCAGCTGGCTCCAATGTAATTTACCTTTTGCAATGGGCTTGTTTCATCTGCCAGCTATTCGCACGATCCAGGGCATCAAAAATATGGGACTCTCCTTCAGTTGGAATGAACCTCGGAATGTCGAATTTCTCAGGCCTGAAACACCGCCCGAGTTCAGTCACTGAAATTGTGTTGTCCCCAGCCTACAACTGCCGAGGCATGGGCGATTGGATCTCAGCGTGCAGCAGGCTCGAGCGTTTCCAGGTTGACATTGGCATAGTATCTGATACCCACACCTTTTATATCTTCGATCCTATCGCATTCCGCCAGTGTCTTCACCCATGCAAGAAAACCCTCCAAGTTCTTTCTCTCAAGTTTCACCGTTCATACCGGGAATTCCGTGCCTGGCAGAGAACTACGAAAGTATATCGTCATTTCCAACGTGATGATCTTCCATTCGGGTCATTCAGGGAGTTCATTGTTTTGGAACAGCTGTCCATGCGCCATACCAATCTCGTACGACTCCCAGATGCAAACATCAGGGATAGCCGTGACGCTGCTCCGCGATCCTTCGTTGATATACTGCCCACGTCTCTCAAGTCGCTCGAGATCGCCGACATTCTGCACAGATATCTTCCCAATCTTATCTCCGAATTAGAGGTGTTAGTTAGACTGCACACCACTATCATGCCTCAATTTGAGCGTATCGTGCTTCATTTACAGGAGCAGGAAGGGGAACTGCCCAAGTCCCTGATCAACAAGCTTGAACGGGTGTGTGAGTGCATGGACGTTTGCTTGACGATCATAAGACGGCCCATCCAGTTCTCGGATTGAGACGACAGAGCCAGCCCACCGTTGGTGGAGCTTTGCTGGAGCAGGAACTGAGGTATAGACGAGACAGAAATAAGCGTGGTTGGATAGCTGCAGATCACTGATGAGGCATCCCGCGACCATTTCACTTTTTCGGAACATTTCATCTGGGTCTCTTGCTTGTATTAGTATACCACAGTCATGATCTGGAAATGACTGACTTGCTCAATTGCTATAGATTTCTTCCATTCAGACCCTGGTTTTATCGACGTCGTTAAAAATCCCGATGTCTCTGGCTACTCACCAGGTTTTCCTTTTTAATCTATTAAGTCATATGGGTCAGACTGATATGTAGACCCACGGTCCCGCCCTAGCCATCTGATCCGAGACCTACAGTTTACAATTAAGCCTACATTAATCCCAACTTTATATGACTCAGTAAACTTACCTTCTTCACAGTTAACATCCGACTAGGAACTTCTATCACGTAGATAAAATATGAAACCCACTTACCTTCAGCAACTCCAACTCCTACCCCGAAGAACCACATCCCACAATCCGCTGAATAAGCGGCCAGCATAGCTTGAACCACGACTATTAATATCATCCATAACCGGTACCTGCATTAGGCCCATTAGCCCCAGTATAAATACCCAGTAATATCTTGAAAATTTATATTCCTCTATATTTCCCCTTCACTCTTTACACCAAGCAAGAGTCTCTTCACCCCGCCATCCATCTCCAATTATGTCCTCATTCAGACGTCTCAATCACTTCATACCCCCCAGAGTCTTCACATTCTGCAAATACACCCTCATAACGGGCATAACCGGAGCAGCAACCTGGCAGCTATGGTCACGACACTGCTACTTCGAGCCCTTCGGTCCTGAAAATGACGCTTTGTTTCAGAGCAAGTATTTCCGGAGATTCAATCCGAATAATCATCCCTCGTTAGATGATTCGTGCGTACGGAAGGTTCCTATATCTGAGATAAGGCCTGAGTTGGTTGAGGACTTCTTTAATGGTGGATCAAAGCTTTTAGAAAGATTCTGTAGTGGTGTTTGGGGTGGATATGGTGAGTTTCTTTCTTTTCTTTTCATACCTAACCATGTACCCTCTGTGATTGATCATATAAATTGGAACCGGGGTATGTATGGTATGCAAGACTAATAGATGCGTATACGGTGGATAGGCTACGCGATCCAACGGAAGATCCTCACATTCCTATGCAGAAATAAAACCAACGAGTCCATGCTATGGAGTAAGGAGCAGTTGCTTGCTAGCTCTTATGATGAAGGTTCGTACAATCTCTCAATATAAAAGGTTATCATCTATCCCCACGCTTGGGATTTGCTAAACCAGAGAACAGGAACAATCGTAACAGATCACTTCATCGTCCTACAAAAATCACCCAGATCTATCGTTATGCGGGGTGGACTATCCCCGACAGAGGACCCAGATAAACCCCATGAAATGGATAATATTTCGGAAATAACTGTCGATATTGACACCGAGAAAGGAATGGCTAAGTTCCGATTGAAGAATGTCTTTTTCAATGGTGTGAAGCATACTACTGAGGCACTTTTCCCGCCGCCTGTGGTATGGCTGCATTTTCAGTATTGTAAGTTGCTGGTTGAGGCTGGGGTTGGCTATTGTATGGGGTAGGATGGGGAGATGGTAGTTACTATTGTCTCAGGTTGGTAGATTTTTGAGATTTGTTAGTTTTGGACGAAGTATTTGTGAGAGGGGCCTGGGACGTTGTACATTGTATACTATTATAAAGGATATTCTATATCTGTGGCCAATAATTGCGTACCACTCATACCTGTCGCCTCTTGTTGCACTTGGGAGATAGCGCATGCACCTAGCCTCGCCAGTTCGGTGGTGAAACCATCCAGAAATCTAAGGTGGATGACTTCGCCCAGTGTGAGCTTTCGGATGGGAATTTTGCGAATCAGATCAGGTACTTCGCGTAGTATATGAACGTGGTGGTGAGCTTCAGGACCAAGAGGGTTATGCAGGATATTGCGAAAGAGAGTCAGGATAGCAGTTATGGCGTAGAAGAGGACAACCCTTGTTTTTGAAAATAACAGTAGTTAGTTACGATCTTCTTGGTGGGGATATTGGGAGTACGGCGTCTTACCAGAAGCATTCCCCCTCCACTACTGGTAATACTGTCTGGAGATAGGACAGTGTTGACGTCCCAGCATTGATGGCCAGGCTGATACTAGTATTTATCCCACTAAGTCTACCCTCGGTGCAATCATCTGACAGTCTGCCTCTTTCACTCGCTTGGTGGATCATGGTAACGCAGTGATAGTACGCAAGTCGCAGCATTACTGCCTGCGTATTCAAGTTCGCACTAACCGGCATTTCTTGGGAAAATGACAAAGTTGGTCGGAAGTCAGGGTGTAAAGATACCCTCCACTGCTCCAGTGCCTCGTCAAGATTCCGAATACTTGACAAGATCTCCGAGTCGGATTTGCGTTGCGCACCGGCAGAGTAAAGAGCCTCGTATGCTTCGGACTTGATCTTTGAGAGTCGAAGATCCCAAGGGAAAAGAGGGAGAGTGTGGCTGTCCATTGACATGCTATCTCGTAGAATATTGGAGTCCTGTAGCCGCGCGTAGTCTGATGGGAGTGTCAAGTTGCAATAACTGTCGTTGATCGCGGGTGGTTGTCCGGTTCTTAAACAGATATCTTTGTCGAATGAATAGCACACCCAGAATAGATCGCGCAAATGATATTCCTCCATATCTTTGTCATAAGGATGCGAACAACCAGATGGATTAACACCGGACATTGTATTAGCGCCAAGTGTATATAGGAGGCGGGCGGCGATTGATACAGATACTGCTGCTGCCTGTAAATCTCCTAGGAAGTACTGGAATAGAATCTTGCATGTTGTTAGGATAGCTTGGGGCGGCAATAGTGCTAGGCAAGTCTGAGGGAAATAAACACGTACAAGCATTATGACCGCTTGGAGTCCATCAACTGTCATCTCTTGAGTGATCTGAACCATAAAGGTCTGCGCCACTGAGGCAAAGTACCCACAATCCATAGATTCCTGAAGGTTGTCCCCTATCTCAAAAAGATGCACCACAGCAAGAAATGCATAGACACATGACCTAGCACTGGCTGAGCCAAAAGAGCTACGTGGTCCGTACGCAAGATCTAGGGTCTTCTCAAAGAGTGACCTGCTGATCACAGGAAAGACAAGACTTTGAAAGGATGAGAAATACTGCTTGGCGTGGCCTTCCACCGAACATCGACTTGGAAGTTCATGAATGGAGCCAGAATTCAGGGTTTCCATGTAAAGTCGGCGCGTGTTGGCCCAAGGAAGATCAAGGGCCCATAGCTCCTCGAAGCGGACTTTTTCTCCTGTTCGGGATTCGATCCATCTCTGGCCTTCATCGGATAAAAGATGCATCCAATTAAAGCAGGTCATAGAGTCTAAGCCAAAGCTCGCAGAATGGGGGCGCCTTGACCCTGCACCTGAGCCTATGTTATTCATAGAGGCACCTGGATAGATGCGGGGCACATTAACGTCCATGAGAAAGACTTTGACATGAAGTATACTCACTGTGACTATTCACATCAGAGTTTCCAAGACTAGAATTTGTGTCTGAGGATTTCTTGGAGAACTGCAGATGTAGCTGGTCCCTAGTGATATCAACGGGGTCAGTGGGGAATCGTCAAAGCAGCCGATATGATTCGACAGCTGGCAAACAACCTCAGGGAATGAGATCTGGGGAGATGGAATGCTTAATTATACATAGCTAGTCATGTCGCAGAATCATATTATTGACATACCTTGCTTCCGTATGAGACTGAAGTCTGCTGTATGTGCAAGCAAGATTGTGGTGCTTGCACCAATTGCACTGTGGGAACTCCATATCGCATTGTATCTACAAGTATCATAATAATTATAACAAGATCAGCACAATAAATAACATTCCATCTAACGCTGGATAGACAAGAATATCACCTTTCTCTTGAAGCATGAATCACATGCCCTGCGCCTCTGTCTCTTGGGCGTTGAGGAGCCCCGCTTGGCCCTGCGTGACACAGTCTGCTTGGGCATCTTTAATTATCAGTTCGTAGAGTCGCCTTACAGGGGGTATGATCCATCCGCTAGTAGGATCAGAAATATTGAGGTCGGCAGTTTTCATTACTGTGCTTGTCTTTCGTTTGCTCTTTCGCCTCGTCATAGTAATGGACCAATCGACTCCCTCTCCGCTTACTCAGCGGCGAGGTTTATATTGCACTAACCCAGATAGGAATGCCTCCAATTTATTGAACCTCAAATCTCGAAAATGTGAAGGCAAAGCAAAAATGTTTGGATAAAGAACATGGAAACTAAGATATAGAAAGTAGGATATGCAGACGCAGCCTCATAGGCTACCTCAGATATGAATACTGGTTCATTGGACATGCAGAAGTCAAGCTTTTCATCCCCTTCCTAAAATCAAAACATACTACTTCTGAAGAAGTTCAGACCAAGACATGTCACCGGTACAGCGATAATGCTTAGACGGTCAGGAGCATTCAGATGGATGAACCTGGGAGCTGGTAGCACCATAACAACAACAAGATAAGACATGGTGAACTATTCCTTAGCTATAGAGCAAACTATTGCCGTGAGACTATACCTTAAGACCGAGTGAAGAGTATTCATGCTTTTTGACGTGGTATCCAAGTACATCATCCTCGGCAACGGCCATGGTGGTTTGTATACGTTCGTGGCCTGCTCAATAGGCATCTCTATCGGCGGAGCCCGAACCTCCACTACGTGGGTCACTCAACACAAAAAGTGGCTATATGATGAAGTTGGTGAAGAGTTTGAGCATACTGAAACCATCTAGTTAATCAACATGCTTGGACGTATCGGGCAGATATCATGTTCAACTCGATGGCCTGTCGTAACATCAAATCCCCAACATGAATAGAAAGTCTCGTTTACACTGTAGGAACACCGCCCACCAAACATCCCGAAATCCACAAAATTATTGTCCATCAAGATTTATTGATTTGTCCATAGCTAGCTATATGACGATACCATGAATTTTGTGTAAAATTCATTCAATATAATATCGGACGGAGTGGTGGAGCTGGCAAAGGATCATATGCAGGGCGGGGACTGCAGCTCATTACGCACAAAATAGATCGTCGAAACTCTACGAAGATGAGGTACGAATAAAATTCAAGCGAACGATCAGTGGATCCACCCAGGCTATCGTTCATCGTGCAGTGAATTACCCCCACATAGTTCAATCCTTCGCTAGCTACGGAGCAGTCTTTATGTAAATAGTCGCTTGTAATATGATGGCAACAGCCTTGATCCGAAGATGTTGATTACCGTGGGACAGGAGCCAATATGCCGTTGCATGATAAGCTACATTGAACAAGCCATTATATACTTCTCGACGCCAGCAATGTTGGCGCTTTTCACTGAAGACACATATTGACGTCCTCGGCATGCGATAGTGCATCCAGCTCAAGTCCAACATATCAGAAGTGGGCTCGGCTATCCCGTAGATTAGCCAGGAGATGCTGAGGTCATAATTCGGACAGCGACGTCAGATGGTAGCTTTCTACAGCGTAGTGGCAGTCCCTATAAATACCACAATATAGGCGTAGGGAGTAAAATGTCTCCTTGCTCTATGAAGGCGTTCAAAGCTGCCTCAACATGGTCAAACACTATATTCAACTTAATTGTATACGCCTAGTACGTGATTGGTATAATAGTTCTAGATTCCGAGCCTCATACGCATAGAATACGCAACAATCTCTTGTAGGCAAGAATGGGTTGAATTTCATACCTCGTGAATTGCCGCGGCTTGTTCAATGATTGTTGATCGTTTATCCTTTTTCGGTCCGAGACTTTCCGATAAACACCATGACGTCATGCTCATCATCAGTCTTCGCGTTGACAACATCTCCATATAATGTTCTTTTTCTCGCTTGATGGACGATTTTGAGTATTTTATATCAATTGTAGTAAGATATGGAACTGTCTACACGACATACAAATGACATTTGAGCGATTTACGTAGGCTGTGTGGGATCTCGCAAGGTCAATTTAGCAAATATATATCCTCGACACCAAAGAAGCTGCTTTTGGCGGTTTTCAAGAAGCCATGAGCGGACAATTACCCGGAGCCTCTCCCAAGCTGGGTCCAATAGACGCTCCACTCGTTCTCTTATTATGGCTAGGGGTTTGGAAATCATAAGAAATCCGGATTTTCCACAAGCGGCCTGCTTTTATGATAGCCTTGGATATACACGACTAACCATAAATCATGACAGGTTCTGAGTTCTACACTAATACATTGTCTACGAATGCGCCGCATATGATGACAGGAACATTGCTTGCGTCGCGGCGAGTTCCCAGCTGCAGATCCAAGTGGATACGGCTTCAAGAGCCTTCTTGATTTGATTCCTTTCGACTTTTTTTGTTCGCGCTGCTTTCATTATACTGACATGGATGGATGGAGCCTCATTATATGCTGTATATCCTTGGTCACTGAAAAAAATGGCAAGGACGCGCCTCTCTGACCAGAAAGAAGAAGCCCTGCCAGTTGATCAACAATACGGGTAGGGCAGGCCCCTAAGCCCATTGCAGACCAAGCCACCAATACTACCACAGAAGCCATTCTGTATCTGGAAGCCTAAGTTCGACAGCCGCTAAGAGCGGCGGCACGACCAAGCTTCTACCCCGTTCCCCTTCCCTTCCCTGAGGACTCCAGGACATACCACATAAGGATTTCCACGCGGGTAAGGGTTCTGGGCAAATTGAACAACCCGTAAGGGAATATAAAAAAGAAAGAGTATTCATCCAGGGTTCCCGACCGAGTCCTGCTTCGCCAAATCAGGTGCCGTCGTCGTAGTCGTCGTCGCTATATCATTTAGACACTCGGCAGCTATGCGAGAGATTTCCGATAGCGGAGCGCCCTTCCTAATGTCATTGATAATGTGGTCCACATCCGACTTGGAGCCTATCTGGATTGCGCGCAACAAGTTCTCCAAGGCACTGCGATAAAACTTCAGGTTCTGTTCTGTTGCCTCGGCGGATATCTTGCGGCGTTTGTCGTTGCATTCATTGTAGATACATTCTCGTCTATTGAGCAGACATGGTTCGCATGGACGGCCAGGGCCACACTAAATAAAGACGATAAGATAAGAGGTTAGTGACGGAGATCATGGGCCAACGCTAGGGCTGACGATGATGAATGGACCCTTGGATAAAGCTTGCTTTTATACGTCGTCGCTGGCACTCCAGACAGGCTAATGAGGCTCGTTTGCGTTTGCTCTGCTCGGCAGGGCTATGATCATCAGGTGTGGGCGGAAGTTCTTCCTTGGGAGCGAGACGCCTTTGATAATACCGTCCAGTCATGAATCACTAGGTGGAGATCCGAACGGGTCAAGGGAGAAAATATATATAAATATATATCAAGGGAAAAAATAAATAGGTAAAAATTAATCAAAGTGGGTTGTTTTGGTTCCGGGAAGACGCGTCGGAACGGGGACACATTAAATACCCAGAATAAATTAGGGGGAGTTAACCGTGGAGATTTGGTGAAGATGGAGATGGTATCAGCACAAGATTAATACTAGATAAGACAAGCCGGTCAAGTTCGTAGCCGAGATTTATGCAAGGAGCAGCTTCGAACATTTTTCTCTCTCCCTGATAAATTTACCCCCGAGTTTTCGGCCGAGGATTGAGGGATGATCGACAGTTTTTATATTGCCCCGAAAGGCTAGTTACTAGTAGTTTAGTCAGAATCCACTAAGTTAGGTATTTATGCTCTTGGTCAATCGCTTCCCGTAACAGAAACATTTTTGCGTGCTTCGAACACATAGGCGCATACGCGCCATGACGAGTCAACACATCCCCCGGTGAACATGCCTCCTCCCTCCCCCTGGTCTGAGGAATCTCTCACATCTTGATGCGCATTCTCCTCGCATTCTGCTCTCAGGTCCCTGACAATCCGTCTAGCGACACGACACGCGACCTCGCCACATTGTGGATGTGCTCAGAGAATAGTGTGGCCGAGATCCTTTGCAAACCAATCGTTCTGTTGCACGATATTTGGGTTATTGAAAACTTACCACTACGATATTAGTGTCTAGGACAGATTCGACCATGATAAACGCGTTACCTAGAGCCCCCTGTACAAGTCGTTTCCCCCTGCCTCACGACTCTAACCGTGGGTACCTTATGCGCCGCGAACTTAATGGTCAATTGAATGGGACATGGTAAGGATGATGTATAAATTGCAAGGGAGGGGTTGTCGGATCCGTGACGGTCTCTACGACATAATTGGAAGCTTCCTGTCGGTCTTTCCATACTTTTTTACCCGCCCCTTGCTGGTTACCTCTGGGCATTTTGTTAGGCCACCTTCAAGGAGGCGCCGAAGTGGCCAACACTTCATAATGAAGTCATCACGATTATCATTGGCTACAAGCTAATCTGTGTCAAGTTATCATACAAACATGGAAACAAACCCAACTAGCAAAACCTGGGCGACATCCAAAACTAAAAATATATGAAGTGGTCAAGGATTGCTAATAGACCCAGTGTGGGTATTAACAGTGTTCCCTCTTTTCGATATACTCCCAAAAGGTCGACATTAAGCGATCTAATCACAATATAATAATAGACCTCTTTCACCATCTCTTCGTGGGGTGTATCCATATATGGGGATTCTAGTAATGCGTGACTGGCCTGGATGGTTAGGGTACCATAGAAGCATGTGATGTAGCTACAACAGCCCCTTCTCAGGCTAGAACATCTACGTCCTCTCACACCGTAGCCTCATGTTCGTTGCCGATCGTCGTCGGGTTAGTACTCGGGTTCGAAGCATGAGATGCCCTCCGTTTCTCCATGATACTCGGCTCGGTTTCCGGAAAGACAAATTTGGAGCTCTGCCACGGCTTCACCTTCATCACGTACATCGTATCTATCTCCTCAAGGGTACGGCCTTTTCCTTCCATGACAGCGAAATAAACGAGAGCGGCAGCAAGGAAGAGACATCCCGCAAAGACGTACCCGAACCGGAAGTCGATCGCGCTCGTTATGAACGGCGTGAAGAAGGCCAGAAGGAAGTTCCAGAGCCAGTTGGATGCCGTCGCAAGAGACATCGCACGAGCCCGGAACTCCGACGGATATAGTTCAGCAATAATCGTCCACACCATGGGGCCCCAAGTACTCGCGAATCCCAGAATAAACAGACAGGCGAACACGACCATGACCACACCGGCGGACTTAGTCGACGGCGGGTCATCCCGATTCAGGGAGAAATGGCCCACGGAAGCGAAGACCATGAAGCAGCAAAACATCCAGAGCGCGCCAGCGATCAATGAGCGACGACGGCCGTAGTTCTCGATGAGATATAGTCCCAGGAATGTGGAACCGAAATTCACTGCACCAAGGATCATCTGCGTCACGTAGCTGTTTTCGATTCCGGCGCCCTGGAAGATGGTCGTGCCGTAGTAGAAGAAGTAGTTCGCACCCGTCAACTGCTGTAATGCTTGCAGGGCGACCCCGACAGCAACACGGTACGCCATTCGTGGGGCCTTGAATAGCTGGATCCATGATACTTGGCCGCGTTCCACCTCCTCTTCATATTTTTTCTTGATCTCATCAAACTCAATCTGCAGTGCTTGATGGTTCTTAGGAATGCCATACATCTTTGCCAGCGTCGTAATAGCCCTATCCACCTTGCCCTTTCGATAGTCGTAACGCGGACTTTCTGGAAACAGTGCTATCCCGAACCCGAGAATTATAGCCCAGATATACGTCACTCCCATTGGAATTCGCCAGGAGGCTGTGCTAGTTTTTGCCTCGGTACCGAAGTTGATACAATTGGCAACGAAGATGCCCAGAGTGATAAACAACTGGTATGTACTGCTTTTGCGTCAGAAACAGTAATGAGTGATATGTTCTAAGCTTATGCCCACCTAACTAGGGATCCTCGAATATGCCTGGGGCCAGTCTCAGCTTGATACATAGGAACCAGGAGCGATAAAGCTCCCACACCAAGACCAGCAACCCATCGACCTAATGCAACCTGATACCACTTGCCTGTTGGGGCAGAGATCTGGACCGTGATTCCTGCGCAGAGAATCACACACCAGCCACTAACACACCATTTGCGACCAACCCGATCAGCAATTGGCGCGGCCACCAATGCACCCATTAAGGTGCCAATTGACAGCTATCGTAAGCTTAGCAGGGTAGCTAATGTTAAACGAGATAAGAACTATACATACCAGAGCAACAATCAGGCCCGATCGAACGTTCGAGAAGTAGTATGTACCGTCTGCCTTTTGCTCACCGTATCGCTGGAGGAAATCCGGCATCTCCAGAAATCCAGAAATCTGACCAGTGTCATAACCGAAAAGAAACCCACCCATCGAGATAACTATACACATGCTAAATGACCGAAATGTCAGAAAAGGGACCTTTGTGTCTACCAGACCATTATCCCCGTCCGCGCTTTCGCGGAGGACGGCATCCGATGGTCTTGGGTCCACCTCATCTTTGTAAGGTCGATCTGCATTTGCGCGAGGTTTTTTCAGTTTGGGAAGCCCCATTGTCTAGTTTGTAGAAATGTATCAAAGGAACGGGTCAATTGAATTCATAAACGATGTCTCAGTATAGGAGCATGTAAGCTGATGATACAACAGGAGGTTTTATAAGTTGAAAAACTGAGACGGTTCAAGTACCTCCGATGAGGTCATCACCCATAGTAAAATCCTGTATAATGTCGTACCTCGCGTATTTACAATGAATTCCATTGTGCGAGCAAACCTGAGGTTTCAAAAAACGGTTGCGTTTCTGTTAACCACCAGCGAGTTGATGCGAACCCCAGACAACCCCGGATCTTCGGTTCCACGGACGAAGAGGTCGTCAGTCCCAATCATTGACGCGAACATACTCAGGTGACAGAGCATATAGAGTTTGTAGTTGTTGGAACTCGCCATCATGTTTGGGTGGTTCCAATCATGACGGGAAGTCAACCCATGGATCCAGCCGTTCTCGACGAGGCTTTAGGCTTCACGATTCGGCCGCCGCGGCTTGGCCTACGTCTCGATTACAGCATTCGTACAGCTTAGCCGATTGAAGGTTCGTGCCATATCTTTTGCTTCGAGGTGTAATTGAAACCCTAGAAAGAGCATTCTGCTCTGCTGATCCTTGTGTGATGGCGGGCTTGGTTTGCCACTTGATTGCCGCACGGTGGCTTACAATAGTAGATATACGCCTTTGCTTGTACACTATTAGAACAATTGAAGGTATGTGATTAGGCTTTTCCGGAATATTCTAGTTCCATTTGCGAGTTGTGTGCTACCAGTCGTATTCTGTAAACGACATGAATAACATGCATAATCGAGCATAAAGGATCGGCTAAGTCAGCTAAATGTTAGCACATATTCTAATTCATGAGTCATCGCCTGGCCTTATATCTTAATGAGAAGATCTCGAAGCATACGTTATCGCTTGATTAGGAGCTCGTTGAAAATGTTATCGCTGATTCGAGATATTCACTTTGCTGTTTCCGTGAGAGCCAATACTCTTAGCACTAAATATTAATCAAGAGAGTCTTGTGCAGTCACACTAGTGCTCGAAAAAGTATTACTCTGCAGCTAAGTCGTTCATACCTTAAGACAGATCGTCCAATAATTGTCCATTAAGGATTGGCTATATCATTATCACATCGAGGTCTACCAACAAGATGTCAAAAGGGAAGGAAAGCAAAGGCAAAAATAAGATAACACATTAAAGGGAGAGACATAAACAAGTATATGTAGAGGTAACATAAGAAGAGACAACATTCCATGATTTAAATATTATGATATCCGAATCGTAAATCGAAGGTTGAAGAAGGAAAGTAGTAATGGGGTCGTTCAAAGATTAGCGCTGTATTTAGTCCATGTGTGTGACCCTGAACAGTCCGCAAAGATATTTAGTTCCCAGTAATATCCTTTCAGTTGCGGTGGCAGACACCAGAGATCTGGGTCTGGGGAGGACCGACATCAACAGTCTGGACACCGCTGACAGTGGTAACGCTGTTGTCAATGCCAGTGAAGGTGCACTCAACACCCGGAGCATGAGATTCAATGTGAGAGATGCTGAGGGGGTTCGCTGGGACTAATGTCAGTTACCATGAACTACTAAAAATTGGGCCGGTTATACGTACAGATATGAGTAGCGACTCCGGTGGTCGGGAAGACCCATGTGAACTGAGCATTGGCTGCGCCAACAAAAGTGATAACCACATCCTGGTTATCAGACGACCGACGCTCGTGCTGGGTGGGAGGCACTTCGCCAACGGCGCATGCACCCGAGATCTGTGTCTGGGGAGGGCCAACGTCTACAGTCTCTGCATCGGAAACAACAGTGACGCTGTGGTCAATGCCATCGAAAACGCATGACACGCCGTTGGTGCTGGAGGCGATGTGGGAGATGCTCAGAGGGTTGGCTGGGATGGTCAGAGCTACATCACGAGCTTCAAGGGTCCTCAGTCAGATCAACTTACTAATGGCAACACTCGACCCGTCTGTTGGGAAGTCCTGAGTAAACTGGGCATCGGCCGCACCGATGAAAGTGATGGGAACTGAACCTTGGGTCCGAGGAATGCTGGCGCCGTTGACACCGGCGACAAGTGCAACAAGAGCAGAGGTCGAGGAAAGCTTCATCCTGAATGTCTGGTTTATAAAGAGGTTGATGGTCTCTGTTTGATCTTGTATTGAAAGGTAGTAGTGAGGATGCTTGATGTTGATCTGAAAATGGGACTTGAAGCAGGAACCATGGGGGTTTATATAGGTATCTGGAAGCAAGCCGCTGGTACGAACTGCAGGAAAACTTGACCATCTCTGGAGAAGTCCTTACAGGTTACCCCAATGTTACTATTCCCAGAACACATCACAGATACGAAGCCATCCATGGATAGAATGAGACATAGCCATACGCAACGTCTCCCAAAGTAGGTGTTGCCGGCCCAACGCCTAAGAGCCCGAAAGCAACAACATTATTGGCATATGGCTGTCATCTGAGCAGCTCACTGCCCCAAGAAGATGGATATCAGATCCGAATCGACCTGTAGAAGAGCAGTCTATACCAACACCGGTCAATCGAGACTCCGACAGATTGCCCGAGTACATGGTTGGCCTTATTTGCGTGCCACCTCTCTAGGTTTGACTTTTTGCTAAATATATCGCGCGTTGATAAGTATATTTCCGCTTTTGGCTAATTCACAGCCTTCTTTTGCGGATAACCATGGGTCATTTCCGTGACATCACCTCTTCGGATGCACCCGACATTGCGAATCACCTGAACTGTACAGTACTATTATTCAGGAAGGAGGCTAAATCGCTCATTTCGGTTAAAGTTAGGCCTTGGCCTACACCATTTACATTCATTTTAAGTGGTAGAGTGATATGTTTCTATCGAAAGAACTAGTCGTTCAATCACGGCAAGCGCGGCCCAAAGGATCACTTTTCCTACCTGTAATTTCAAGATAACGAAACAGCCGTGCCTCGCATTGTATGTGTACAAACTTTGAATGTCCAGATGTGTTAGTTTAGGCTTGTATCTGAACCCCAGCTCTTTAATTCCCGCGATATGACTTAAGAAAATGGAACGATGATACATGAGCTTAGTACAGTGTTCGGGTGAATGAGATCCTAGACCGACGCTATTTTCAGGTAGTACGAAAATTTATAAATCTACAAACTCATGTAGTAGAATCCATGGAACTCTTCGGATGCCATGCTAGCGATCTACACGGAAGTGGCAGGACTCGAAGATCGAACCCCGGATTTCACTAACTGCCTATCGTATGCTAGTGCTGACGATAAGCCTCAAGTGAAAGTCGGTCATTGGGGCGGAGATGGCCTGACCTTTCTGGGGTTTGCCTGATCACCGTGCCTACCCAAGGTCTACAAGGTATGAATGTTGCCTAGAACAAACTTGCGGTTTTGCATGGTCTAATGAAGTTGTTAGGAAATGTCTATCAATAGCACTATGTTCTACTCGAGGCTTATCCGTATGTAAGTGGACCCAACGTTTCCACACGATATGGAAGCGGCATATACGAGGTTAAGAAAGGAAAACGTGGGCTTGAGAAGTCACCCAATTGTTGTCTTCCATAGACTTTAACACAGCCGGGGCTCGCATGTCCATCCATTACTAAATCTCTGACGAACCCATATCTATGGATCGGTACTTTTCAGCTTTCCTGTTATAGTAGTAGTGAGTATATGTGGATGCCTGAGAGTCTGAGACTACTGGTAGCCTTGGTGTTCAGATCGTCAATTCCCCGCACCCAACACGAGCCAAGTCAGCATGTAAGTTCACCGATGGGAATGAACCACCAATGTGCTATATTCACGTTGCCTACTAAAATCTGACGTCGGTGCGTCTTTTTGCCCGAGCCCTACCGGGAGCCGCTTGCATGCACCTCGCCTCCTTCAGCCTCCTGCACAGCCTGGGTTCCTTGTCTGTCTACGTGTAAGGTCATTTCTACTCTATAAGCTTTCTCAGTTAACAGTGTTGTCAGAGCAAACGTAATCATTTTCCCGGTGCTACATATTCACTCCTATCGGTACTTTACTTTTTTACGTGTTTCATACGTGTCTACCTTGCCGCTCCTCGCATACCGCTTCTTTCCCACCCTCTTGCGGATATCGCGGCCTAATGACCGGAAAGTCAGCATACGTGTATGGATATTACTAAGACCTATACTTTAACCGTTGGTATGAAATCAAGCTTAAAGGGCCCCACAGACGGCGCAGTATGTCGATACTTTCGCCTGACACGAGGACATGGTTTAAGCTCCAGCCAAACGTCCTACTAGTAAAACAAATCCGGATGCCACTCATATCTATGATACCGACTGTTTCAACATAATATTCAACCAAGACCATGTCGAGGATGATACACCGCCTCAAGCCCGTCCCGTATTCAGTCTTGGACTCTGAATGCCGTGAAGCCTCGAATAGCAAGGCCTAAGTGATGAATACCCAGGTACACCGAGTCTTGAGAGATGCCTTCAGTCCCCACTTCTCAACGATAGCCGTGAAGTATTCGATCTCCCAGACTTTCGGTCCTATTAATAAGATTCCATGTCATGCATGTATGAAATTACCGAATACTCAACACTTTCAGATGTATGGGTATTTTGCTTGCCCAGAACTCAGGCCACGTTGATTAATTATACCCCTTGAAAACTTTTACGATATCTGCTAATCACTTAAGTAGATTTGGCTTCACGAATTCCATCTAAATTAACGGCCTTTCGCTAGTTAGAGTTTCCCCAAGGTTCCAATGAACCAGCTTTCCCTCGTTGGTTGAGCGAGGAACCACCCACAGAACTTGTCATTCAATCAAATTAAAATCAGCGGCCAAACAGACATAATTAGTTGCATATCATATATGAAGCGGTAGGCTGTGGAACAGCAGTCTTGCTGTTTTGACGTTTTACTTCATCACTCGAGATTTTACGTCTTCTAGTAAAGTCGTGACATAATCGACGCTCCGCGGTGGAACCCTAATGTAACCTCGAAGCACTAACGGTACTCATGCATCCCTACCCATGAAATGGAATTACGACGCGATGCTGGAATAAATACACCGAATGCGGTGACATCTTGTGCAATATCCAGGAGGAAAAACTGTGTCAACAAACTTTTCAGCTCGCGCCAACGTGTATCTCACTGTATCCCGCAAAAGTCGTACGCTCATCGAAGTGTTTACTACAACCCAACCCATTTGACGTTCTTGGTAGTGAGAGAAAAGTAAAGTATTTTTATTCAGTATAAAACGATAACAAATATGGATACTATCTTGAGACCCCTTCTACTGTCTCCGAAACTAGTTCAACGCTGCTGGGACCGTCGCGAATATGATGTTCACCTGGAACTGGACAGCACTTTTGTGCGCCCTACTCTCTATCCTTTCAGTCTGTGTAGCAGATATACCTCAGACAAACTACGATGTGATCATTATTGGTGGTGGTCCTTCTGGCCTTAGCGCAGCGAGTGCCTTGTCTCGTGTCCTGCGGAAATCGGTCCTCTTCGACTCTGGCGAGTACCGCAACAACCCTACTAGACACATGCACGATGTGATTGGAAACGACCGTACGTATATTTTTCTTCAGATGCAGCATTCTATTATGCTGAGTTGGTATTAGACGTCGTGCCCGCTGAGTTTCGGCAGACTGCCCGCGAGCAAATCTCCTTTTACAACGCGACAACATTCATAGATCAAAAGGTGACCAAGCTCGAAAAGGTCGGTGATAACGTCTTCCGAGCAACCGTCGGAGAACAGCAATATACAGCTCGCAAGGTCATCCTAGGCAGTGGGGTGAAAGACAATTTGCCCAATGTACCAGGTCTCCAGGAAGGCTTCGGGAAAGGTATCTTCTGGTGTCCGTGGTGCGACGGGTTCGAGCATCGCAACCAGTCTATGGGAGTTCTTGGGAGTTTCTCCGAAGCATACGGTGCTGTTAGAGAACTGCACCCGACCTTGAACAAGGATGTCAGAATCTACGCGAACGGAACCAACACCACAGAGCAGATCGCAATCCTGGATAAGAACCACCCCAACTGGAGAAAGGTGTTCCAGGCATATAACGTGACGGCCAATAACAAGCCCATTCTTAACATCACCCGTATTCAGGACGGAGGGGTTGTGTATGATCCCGCGATTCGGCGGGAGTTCGACAAATTCCAAATTTACTTCGCCGATAACACCTCTGAGGTGCGCGGCGCGTTCATCACTAACTATGATACGTCGCAGAGGTCAGATCTTCCCGCTCAGCTCGGTGTGGAAATGCTGGGGTCCAAAATGAATACGTTGCGTAAGGGCCTGCGAACTAGCGTTCCGGGCGTTTGGGGTATTGGCGACGCCAACAGCGATAACAGCACTAATGTTCCCCATGCCATGTCTAGTGGAAAGTCGGCGGCTGTCTACTGTCATGGTAAGCCTTAGTTGTCTCCTGCTTTTTGTTGTATGACTTACTCACCGTCTTCAGTTGAATTGGCTCAAGAGGAGCTCGACCGCGACGTCGCGCTGGAGAAGAGAGAAACCGAGTTTGACGAGGACTCCTTCCACGAGACCACTGAAAAACAGATGGGTAGCGAAATCCAAGACCTGTACAAGAGACTCAGCCGACGTTAAACTTTAATAAACCATCCATCTCTCGGGTTCTTTACGTGGTATCCTTACGCATAACACTAGGTGGTGCATTAGTGAAAGTATGTTAGATAGCTTCCTACTACAGAGATCGACAGTGCAGATAATACATAATTCTAATTGATTAATGATCGTAGAAAAAAAGACGTCTTCCTACTGACAAACGAAAGTCCGATCGAGTTTGTAGCTGATTTTTCAGGGAACACCTTAGCTTTACGAACATGGATGCATCTCATTCTGGTATTCGTTGTTGCATTAGTGTGCCTCGACGTCAGCCGGATACCTCAACCCATTTTCCTCTCGTACCCTATCCATCACGTCCATAATTAATAGTGTCTCATCCAGCGGCATGAGATCTGACTCGGTATTCCCCTTAGCCAAGTACCGAGCACAGGCATCCGCCTCCCAGAACAATCCATGTCCAACTGGAATTTTAAAATCCTTCCTCTCCACTATCTTCGGACTTCCTTCCCCATACGCAACAACTGCAATACTCAAGGGCCGCGCAGCAGGTCCAAGAATCTGTATCTGGCCTTTATCCCCTAGGATACGGACCCCGGGATCTGTTGGGTCTGAAGTGACCCGAAGACTCGCTGTCGCTATACCCTGCGTTTTACTTTCTGGAAAAGTGACAATCACAGTAGCGGTCTCATCTACCCCTGTTGGTGTGTATTTGACTAGGGAGCTAGAAATGTGTGGTGGTGGCCTGACAGTACCAGAGCCCAGTGGACCATCATGATAGAGGATCTGAAAGATCCATGTTAGGGGGTATATAGCCACTACAGGGAAACATGTTAGTACAGCTTCTCCAAAACCCCTAATTTGGCAAAGACCTGCATCTCCATGGATGCCACTTACAATCGAGCAAAGCGCCACCCGCCAGGGCAGGATTCACCAATCGATGCTCCATTCCGTAGAGCGTCTCAACATCTCTCCCTAAATTTCGGTCCGCAACCACACGCTGCACAACTCCAATTGCCCCATCTTTGATGAGTTGCCTTACATACTGCATGAGTGGGAAGAAACGGGTCCACATTGCCTCCATCAGGAACAGTCTCTTCCCCCGAGCGAGCTGAACTAGAGCGCACGCCTGGGCTGCATTAACCGTGAAGGCCTTCTCAAGCAAGACGTGCTTTCCTGCGAGTAAGGCAGCGCGGGCATTCTGAAAATGGTGCGAGTGCGGTGTGGAGATGTAGACAATTTCAACAGTAGGGTCTGCGAGGAGGAGCTCGTAGGACCCGTAAGCGGTTGTATTGGGCGGTGCATTGATGGCCGAGAGGAAGTCCTGTGCCTTTTGCAATGAGGTCGAGGATGCGACGGCGGCTAGGTTGTGGGTGACATCATGGACGCCCCTTGTTGATGGGTCGATGAGGAGGTTTTTCGCAAATTCTGAACAATAGGCTGGGTGAGCACATATGTTAATTGTGATTGAACGATGGTGGATGACGAACTTGTAGCGTTATCGCCAGTGGCTGGTTGGGGATGTTAGGGTTAGCGGCAATAATGGTACTTGTTGAGAAAAGGACCTACCTACATATGATTCCCCAGTTCACCATCTTGCTCCTTCGCAGTCATTCAGAACCTCAAAAGTATGTTCAGCGGGATAGGTGTTCTTATAGGTTCAGAGAGACTTTGAGGGGTCAATTAATTAACTGGCTTAATCTTAGCGCATCACGTCATTTCTCGCGATAGTGACACTTACCACTTACTACACTTGTTCTTGACCATTGACTAGGTAATACTAGGTCAGAAGGAGTATTAAAATGTTATGTATATGCCACTGTAGGTCCTGGAATGAAAACCTCTGCTTTCCGTTTGCTCTACATCTTCAACACGGGGTGGTCCGAAGGTATAATGAACCGCGATAATTTGATAAAGGCAAAATGTAACCTCGTCAGGAGATAGATTCTCAGCTCCTCTTCAATCACATTCTTGTCTACAGTATGATGGGTTGGGTTCGACTGCGGATTATGCTCGACGGGCCTCGGCTTTAGAGTTTAGAAAGTGCATTAGAGGTAATCGAGATATGCGAGCGTCGTCGGAAGAATCTGATTTCGAGGCCAGATCAAGACGTCAACCGGCGAAATATTTTCACCCGGAGGAAATAGAGACCTCATTATGGTTCAATATTTGGACTCTCATTATGAGTCCCGCGTATTTAATTAAGATTCTTACATAAACGGAAACAAGTGTTTCATCCTTTCAGCTCGGTTAACCAACATATCATAGATTTTTCAACTATGGTCTTTGTTACTTTCTCCAGATGGCTGTAAACTACCTATGTCGGTTTATCTCTGCCCAAGTACCTGCTTTAAGTCGGTCCGCCAGGCAGTGAAAAATGGCTGAGTTCCCTGCGCAACCATTTCCCGTGGTGCGTTAGCCATTTTAGCCATTAATCTGATAAGCCAGTCCTCCTTCGCGGTTTCAGTGTCACTCGCACATCGCAGCTTGTTCTGTGTGGAAGTGGGGTCCACAAACGTTTGGAAGACTCGTCGACGCTCGTCTGAGTAAGTGTTCAGTATGCTGATAGGCTTCCCCTCGTGGATGATTAACTCTAGCGCATCTGCAAGAGCTTCGGAGTCAATGAGACCGGTCGTAAGTCCCATAGCTCCCATGGGCTGGAGGTTTCAAGGTTAGTACATGGCACTGTAAAAGATACTACAGATGACCAAGTGAGACATACGTTATTCAGGTGAGCTGCATCCCCGGCCAGAGCGCACCGTCCACGGTTGAATGTAGAAGCGCATAGTTGATGCACACGATATGGGGACGCCCTAAGGACTTTGAAAGGAAGTGGTCTTGGGCCGGGAACAGCTTTGAGGAGAAGTTCTTCAAGGCTTTTCTCCGAGACCAGTTCATCATCGGTGCGTGCATCCGTAGGATCAACTGCTACCGTGCACCTCCATAAGCTTTCCGTGCCAGTGCGTGGCTCCTCCAGTGGCGACATCAGACCATAGTAAACAGGATCGACAAAAAGCGAGCTCGGAAACTTCTCATCAAACTCAACCCCATCAAGCAGAACATCCATAGCCACAAGTCTTTCAGGCCAGCTATGGCCTTTGAGGCGGATCCCAAGGAGCCTTCTGGTGGCTGATCTTCCTCCATCCGCACCGACAAGGAACGAGCCTTGGAATTGTTCCTGGCTACCGTCCCCACGAACGGCAGTCGCCGTCACGGAGGCCGAATCTTGTTCAATGCCGATAACCCTTGTCCCAAGATGAACAGTAACCCGGCCGGTCTCCAGGACCTTCTGGTACAATAGCTTTGTCAGCTTGGCCTGCTGGAGGTTGACCACTCCACTGTCCCAGCCCTCGTTGCCTACAACTGGCAAACTCGCCAGCATGTCTCCGAATTTCTTCCCTCCTTTACCATCGTCTTCAAGTGGACCCCTCCAACACAGACCGTGCGTGGTGAAGCCAGCCTTTTTGACATCGTCTAGGACCTTGGCACGTTGAAGGGCATGCAGAGCGGCTGCGTAATAAGAGCACGCACGAGGAGTAACATTCAGCTTCTCCTCCTTCTCTAGTACATCAACATACACGCCACTCTGGGCTAGCCTCAGCACCGTAAGCAAACCCACTGGTCCTGCGCCCACAACAATCACCTTAGTCGCACCGGCTCCGGTTTCGTGGGAGGAAGGGTTCGGCGTCATTTCCGGCGATACAATCGTAGGGTGATTATAAATTAGTGAAACTGATGAGCGAGAGACCTATGTTTCTCGTTTCTAAAGGATTGGACATGAATGAACATTTGGCAGGCGTAAAAGGCTCCTACTTATACGTTAGTGTCTGCATGAACAATTACATCGCGTCATACCTGTGTCTATTACAAGCGCTCACCTCACCAGACAGGATAGCCCCAAGCTACAATCCTGAACCCGAACACTAGCTGCATAGTGAGTTGGTTGAGACCCGCAAATATTACTCCCGGGTGGCTCGGTCAGTCCTCGTTTATCCCATAATGGGAATATCGAGCGCGTCTTTTGCCGATTAATGCTTCGATCTAAGTGTTCATTATCCAGGGTATGCTCTACCCCGAGACAGATCTACAGCTCTGAATGCCTCTATTGGACTATTCTGCTCGGTATATGGGCGAAAGGGGATGCGTTGTTGTAGATCCCCGGATACCTGAGTGATTTCCCCACCGTACCCGAAGAGCGATCAACATGCGTACCACACTACCCGAGACAAAACCTATGCACCACGTTATGGCGACAACTCATTTCATAAAACAAATGCTGTGGAAAGTTTACTTAAATATCATAGAGCTAGATCCTTGTAATTGCATCCCGGCAAATTGATCAGGCCACTTGCAACTTTCTCTATCTCCAGACTTGTGACGCTCAATCCTACAACTTATTCGCACCATGCCCTCGAAAGACTATGTTTACAAGACCTCTGGGTCCCTAGAAATTGCAGCTACAGTGTACTATCGTCAGGATGAGACCCGGTCGTCCAAGAAGCCAATCGGTGAGTGAGTTTGTATATTGGCGGAAATACATATTCTAAACATGCGCGTCCAGCTATCGGATTCCATGCCGGTGGCTTCACCATCGGCTCAAGATTCCTCTTCAATTCAAATGAAATAGATGCCCTACTAGATCTTGGGTTCGTGGTGGTCTTGGCAGATCACCGCCTATGTCCCCACGTGTCACTATACGAGGGACCTATCCAAGATGCAAAGGATGCTTTCAACTGGGCAAAGACAACGCTACCAGATCTAATTAAAAAGGATGCCGATATTGATGTCGACGGGGACCAAATTGTGGCATTTGGGCAGTCTTCAGGTGGAACATTAGCTCTTCACCTGGTAAGCAACCCTGAGATTAATGTTTTCTTAAAGCAGACCAAATAACAAGATTCCCTTACAGGGAAGCCTTCCAACCCCACCACGCGCAATTGCCGCATTCTACGCAGCCGCATACTTCTCGGACGAGGTCTGGACACAACCAACTCCCGGCACAGACATGATGCCTCCAATCGATGAAGCATTCGCAGACAGCGTGTACGACGAGGCTCCTGCGTCAATGACAATCGTGGCCCCTCAGCAATTCATTGCCCCAGGTACTATGCCGATGCCAAATCTGTCGGTGCCCAGAGATGCTTGGATGGCTCTGGCATTCAAGGAAGGACAGCACTTGTCCCGTTGCGTTAAGGATGGAGACTTCGGTCGTGTTGATCCAGCGACATACTTCTCGCCGAAGTTTCCGCCGACGGTTTTCTTGACCGGAACCGAGGATACGTTCATCAATCCCAAGTTCTCGAGGCAGGCACATGCGCAGTTGTCGGATTTGAAAGTAGAGACGAAGTTGGTTCTCGCGGAGGGAGGCCAGCATGGATATAATTTTGGGATGGAAAAAGATGATGTGCGTTTCAAGGAAACTGTTTTTCCTGGATATGAGTTCTTGGCAGATCATGTATAGAGAGAGATATGACCGGGTTCTCAGTGTGTCTACAAATGGAACAACAATCAGAGTCTCAGTTCACTTACCTCTGTCGAGGTAACAGTGCATAAAAGATCAATCCGCTTGCACTGAGCCCAACTGTGTTAGCTAAGTATATTGCCAGCAATGCTATCTCCAATGATTCCTTTCTGTCTATTATGTTTGGTTTCATATTGTGTTGGACCTCCGAATAGTTTCGATATATCACCTAATTTTCAGCTTACTAGAGCCATTAATTTCCGTACCCAGCCACTAGGATCATGGCTATGTGATAAAGGAATGCTGTCCAAGGTATAGGAGGGCAAAAAGGTACGATTACCATTTTGGGCCACGCTCTAACTTCCGCTTACTCATACAAATACTAGTCCATATTAGGAAGTCAGTGATGATCACTGACCCACTGGAATGTTTCGCTTTGGGTTCTTAAGTCTTCAGCACCTCCGGCTTTTCTCCTCCACGACCCCATGCTCACATACCCTTGAAAGGACAGTTAGAGCTTTGGCCGGAGCGCATGAACCAGTCGTTCTACAGATGCCCCGCGCTCGCAAAACATCATCCGAGCTGTACTGCTCAACATGTCAAACTACATTCACTAGAAAAGAGCATTATCAACGACATCTACGAACACATACTAAAGAGAAACCATTCGCTTGTACCTGGTGTGGACAAACCTTTGGTCGCATGTGAGATAGCATCAATCTTCGTGTCAGAGTAAATCACTGACCAAGCGGAGAGATTCACTCACGCGGCATCACACCACGGTCCACCAAAATCCGGACGTTGAAGACCTTGGCGGCTTAGTTACTAGTAGGCGCAGGGTCATACAGGCATGTACCCAGTGCAGTCAATCGAAGTTGCGGTGTGATGGAGATCAGCCATGTAGACGCTGTCGTGACCAACAAAGCGTCTGCCACTATGGACCTTCTAAGAGGGCTCCAAAACTTGACGTCGGTGGAGATGTATCGGCGGAACTCCCAAAAGCCCCAAGTGCACAAGTTGCCTCGGAGGTAATGGACTTTGAAGCACTTTCTGCAGCAGAGTGTGCAGTTCATCCGCAATATGCAGCGCCCCATGGCGTTACTCTCCCACCCGATCCCCAACGCCGTAGTCTTCATAGTGAAGCCGAGACAACGAATGCGATGAATGTCACATTAGCTCCAGCTTTGTCCGCGGACGACCTCATTGACTTTGCGAGCTGGTTCAGTGTCCCTGCTGATAATAATTTCTGGCCGGAGCTCACATGCTACGAACAGGACTTATCCGTGTTAGACATTGTTGGGTCATCGGTCACGGAAGGGTCGTTGCAGAAGCCTTGGGATGTACAACTGCGCAGTTCCTTTCTACCACAATTTAACATTGCTGAACTTTACAGACGAAATCAGGACCCAGAAATTGACAAAGATGCCGTCGAACCGAGACATTACGACCCAGCCAGCGCGGAAGTTGAGGCCCCGCTGGTCTTCCCGGACATGACTGTCATTCCTCATGAGGATATCGAGGCAGAGAACCTCGCTCATGTTGAAGAGGTCCCAGCTGAGCTGACAAATACTGTATTTGATCTTGCCAATGATATGCAACTTAAGTCAAACTACCCCCAATTCATCGAATTACGGATTCCGCCAGCACCTGTGCTGAATGCTTGGGTTCAGCTATACTTTGAACATTTCCATCCAATGTTTCCTGTTCTGCATAAGCCCACCTTCTCTACTTCTAGAGCGAATCCCTTTCTAGTCCTCGCAGTTGCCGCTCTCGGTGCTCACTTTTCAGACATAAACGGCGCGCAGCTGTGCCTTCGAGCGATGCATGAGCTGACACGGCGCTATACATCCTATACGGTGAGACACACTATCTCTTTTAGGAGCCTGAATAATAGTAATAGGCCATGAGCAGTGTGAAAAGTTGAATCTGAAGAGTCGGGAACTGTGGATGACACAAACGATACTTCTGAATCAATTAGGTCTGATGTATTCTGGTGACCGGAGAGCTTTGGAACTGGCCGAGATCTTCCAAGCTGTCCCAGTCACTTTAGCTCGGCGAAAGCGCCTCTTTACGAATACACTCCCGCAGGAAAGGTTAGGTCGACTAGAGCTTCCTCTGGGAGAGAAATGGCAAATCTCAATCCTTGACGAGCAGCGTCGGCGTGCAGGATTCGCTATCTGGGTACCTTAGTTCCGACCACTATCGCTATAACCATGGTACTTTTACTAATTACAATGACAGCTCATTGATGCAGCGTATGACTATAGCTTTGACCTATGCACTACTATGAGGGCAGACGAACTGCAAAACTGCTTCCCTCAACCAGAAGATCGCTGGGATGCTTCCAATGCTCAGGTCTGGGCGACCTTTGGAGAAGAGAGTGGTACGCCCGATAATATGCGGTGTTTGTTATGTGTGGCTGACAGTTTATTGCATAGGCCCTGTTAAAAACATAACCCTGGGCCAGGTGATCAAAGACAAGACGTGGCGATATGTTTGGTCGAAAACTGGAACCCTGGGAAAGCAGACGATCTTGCAATATTTGGCAAATGTTGTCAATGACAAAGATTATATGTCGCCTGCGTCGCCTAGTTTCTCACCTGAGCAAAGGCATGCTGCTCTAGAAGCCCTAGAGACCCTGCTCGAAGAAACAGGAGACCAAGGTTACGGGCATTCATTGTCTGAAGTGAAGGCGTCTGCTGCCCATCGTGTTATGATCCTTTCGACACTGTCACTTTATCACACACCAACATCGCATATCGTACCTCTAGCCATCAAAGTGATTTACGGGAAGATGAACGATGACTCTTGGATGCTGACCATCGACCGATGGCGCAGCTCGTCATGCCAAGGGCGGATGGGTGCCCTATATGCCGCTCATGTCTTTGAGACAGTCAGGTCAGCCCGTTGTATCCATTTCATGACCCCTGTGCTTCTCCTGAGAGCAGTTCTTGTGTTGTGGCTGTACTCAACAATTCATGGCCAGCTACGACGGGGTCGCGAATACCAACTGGAGATACCTTCAGTTGTACTAGATCTCAAAAGTCTCGATACACCAGCTACTAAGCAGTGGATCGCGAATGGGTCTGGGTGTATCAAACTTCCGGGGATTAGCAACCTTCTGAGTCGGCAGGGCCGACGCAAAACACTCGAAGACGCCGTCGTGGTCATGCGTTCCCTGAAAGCGTGGGGCATCAGTAGTATGTATGCACAGTTACTGGAACGGCTACGACTAGTCGAAGACATACACCCGGCAGATCTTGAAACAATATAGCTCTACGATTTTGAAAGACTTCAAATCCCTATTCTCTAGGCAGGCTGGTCAGGTGGTTTGCTACCTACCGCAGTAAGCAATAGTGAGCTCTCTATAACGTAACAGCCGAGGATAATTCTTATAATTTCGGGATCCACCCTGAGTCATGGGTAGACATGAGAATATATAAACCCTCTCATACTTCCATGCTCTCAGACATAGCCTATGCATTTATCCTCTTCACACTCGGCAAAACCTCCACCACCTTCATAAATCCTCAGGCACCATGTCATCCTACATTCTCTATCCCGGTGAGTGGCTCGAACTAGGTCACAGTCTGAAAAGCGAAGACAGTACAGTCGAGTTTAGCGTGCAGGCCGATGGCAGACTTGTTCTGTGCCACTCGGGCCAATGTGTATTTCAGACTGAAAAGCGCAACGACATCAAGGGTCTTAAGATGAAAAGGGATGGAAACCTTTGTCTATAGTACGTGGCCCATCCCCCTCCACCCCCCTACGCTTGTCACCGTATGTTAGTTTTGATCGTGGGGCCTCCTGGACTGACACGATGCCATGTGTAGTACCAAGCATGGCAAAGTCATCTGGCAGACCGACACCGCTTATCCCATAGGGGACCACAGCGTCTGCTGTTTCGTGCAGGATGATGGCAACGTCGTTCTCTACAGGGGTGAAAAAACTATTTGGTCCTCCCGCACCCCAATAGATCCTGATCATATCTGCTCTAGCAGTTGCAGACCATAGAGGGTTGAAGAATAATGACCCTCAGCAGGTGGTCTTCCTGTAAGGTCCGTATGTAGATGATAATGCGGAACATACGAACTCCTGTGGTCTATATATGTATATGTCAGCGTTTTGATACTTTTGTATGCCTTAATATATGCTCAATACACGATTTATTAGATAACTGGCCGGTAACGTAAATATAAAAGACCCTCAGAACTAACACGACACAGGAACTTAGCCTTGCCTTCATGAAGGGCGTTTCTTGCTGCTGACAGACGGTAAATCCACATAGCGAAAACGCGCTTCCCACAGTCGTTCGGCCATTCTGAAATTATGTGTCAATGGACCATAAACCCACTTACTATGGAAATGAGCGACGAGGTCAGCAGAGTATCGAATGACTCAAATTATTCCGTACACGGTCTTGGCATAGCCTTCATGGCCCTGCAGCAGTCAGCTTTGAAGATGTTCAATATCTCGCCCAATTGTGACCTGACCGCTGCTGCAGATCTCTGCTTTCCTTGGTAAAAGTGTGGTGGAGCAATTTCTACTTCAACATAACACTCTACGAAACCACTCCCAAGGCCAACTCCGGAACCTACTGGCTCTGAACGAGCCTCTTTTCGTACGACAGTGGAAGCGTGGTTGCCATGTCTGGATAGAAATTTGACACCTGATCATCCAACCCCAGCAATTGGCCAGCATCAATAAAGCCCCCCCACCTGAATGCAAAGGCGTGGGGCTATACCTTACTTGATTAGGTAGCGGAAGATCGTCTGTGGTGGTCCTGGCGAGGGACAGTATGACACGTAGATGAGGGTGAAGCTGCAGGTGGGGCATGACGAAATCATTAACTGCGGAATAACTCGATTTGATAAACATTACTGGGTTATTCCACATTACCCCTAAAACCCCTCTTTCACTACGGGATTTACTACGTACTAGGTGATGAACGTATTCCATGCATGCGCGCGACTAATAGAATGAGGGCTATCCTCGCCCCGCGCAACTATCGGCAGTAAGAATATCGGTATGTCAATACTTCAGAGTCGGATCGCATATGTTGTGGCTACCTAGGGATCAACAAGTAGTCTCTCTTCTCCACCTCAGTACCATAGCTCGTGCAGCGATCTCTTCTGCTATTTCCGATCTCAGTGCTAGTGCGGGGCACGCTGTGGACCAGGCAACAACTGCGTAGGCTCCACGATAACGGATCAATTCAGCTCACGATGTCAAAGCAAACTATCGGAAGCAGACGAGCTATGGTTGCCCCACGGACGGTAGAACTTGATTGGACCTGGTTATGATCGGGCATGCCGGAAATTGACTTGGATAGGACATCTCAAGTAGTTGAAGGGATAGTGGCGAGCTGAACATGGGGATTCTAGGATCGTCTGTGCTCAGAAAACAACGCAACATGGTGGGCTGCGGTTTATGCTGTGTATGATACTACCGACCATTTGGTAGAGGAGATGTGAACATATAAGGCCCCATCATGCCCTCCTTTCAATGCTAAACTCATCAATCCAGTCTCTGAGACACACAAACTATCTGTTTGCTATCTTCCCTCACGCGGTCAAACCTCCCCCACCACGTTCACATATATTTTCTTAGACAACATGCCAGACACTCTCCCCAACGGCGAATGGCTCGAGGTTGGCGAGAGCCTCTGGAGCGAGAATGGCGAATTTGAGTTCAGGATGCAAGATGATGGCAAGATCGCCGTGTACCAAGGCGGTGACCCGGACAACGGCGACGACGGTAGATGCATTTGGCAGAACACTGCCGAACAGCGCTACGATATAAAGGGTATCAGGATGCAAGAAGACGGAAACTTTTGCATGTAGTAAGTTTCCTAGTTTTTGTTTCACGTCGTAATACTCTTTTTTGCGATTATACCATGATGGGTTGATTATGGGACCTCTTGGGTTGACACGATGTCATGTCTAGTACCCATGATGGTGAAGAACCCGAACACTGTGCCTGGCACAGTGACACCGCCGGGGACGTTGGGGATGACACTGTCTACTGCATCATGCAGAATGATGGTAACGTCGTTCTCTATAAGGATAACGATGAGCCCATTTGGGCCACCAATACCGGCCGATGAGGAGGTGGTGGTAGTTTCGCAGACGACACTACATACCCAGGGTTGTGAAGACTCCGAATCGGAATATACAGGGTATAATGTCAACTATTTACATACAACTGGTTAGAGACCTTTCAATGGGAGGAACTTAGATTGCATTAGCTTCGCTCGTGTCTGGTCATCTATCAAAACTGTGTAGCAGTAACTCAATGACGTCGGAGGTCGGTATGCGCCTTTGGAAACCTGTTGCAGCTGGTGGCGGGTTTGTTCCGCATTCCCTGGTAGTCAGTTGGGGGAATTCTGTCTCCGGTTTGCTATCTCATTGTTCGGGATTATGTTAGCTTATGAACAATGAAGTTTGATATTGTGTTTCGGATTCTAATAATGAATAGATATGTCTGTTCTCTGTCCTAGAAGATAGAGCCAAGCACAAACAGACGGTATATCCATACCCTAATGGCCAATTCTGATATAGATATTATACCTTTGAGCATGATTGGTTATGTGGCCTCAATATCTACCTGCGGGGCTTGACTCTGTAGGAGGTAAGCTATAGCCTTCATAGACCGATGTCGTGTGAAAGAAAACAAAGTAACCAGATACACCGTTTCAGCATGTTATCGAATGAAAGAATCCGGAGTCATTATAAACACAGCTACAGTATGATAACTTCCAGTGCCAGTTTTGCAGTTGATAATAGGCATTCTCCTGTTTCAGGCTGACTATATACAAAGGTTTCAAGTTTGGACTCTAGTTTTTAACTGAGACATAACCAAGCCATGAAAGGGAATGCCATACCACAGTACATAGTACACAGAGATTAGACAACAGAGACAAAGACAGGCATGCGTACCCCGGTGTCATAGTTATAAGCATTCACAGTTTGCCAGCCGGACAGTTCATTTCTAATATCCCAAGCCATATTGTAACCTAAACTAAGATTTATTTATGATCCGCCTTGCTTTACCATATTACTACCCTCCGAACCACCCACACCAGCTGGACAAGAGGCGGTGGACACTTGTGCTATTACAAACACACCAGCCGATACACAGCGCAAGTCTTTTACAATGCAGGCCCTACCAGAATCTCAGTGGGCCCATATTGTGGGGTCTATGAGGGCTGCTCAAGATGTCCGGATGTTTGCAAGCACGAGGAACCCAGAAAATGTCTAAACTACGATGCATGAGCCAACGGATGAGCGATGGGCCATTCTTCCATTCTTTTCTATACATGGAGGAAAGCCTGCAGTATATCAGAGACTCCCACCTCAAAAAGTAGCCCATCCACTGCATATAAAGCTGCAGCATATATCGACATTCCAGTTATACAAATCGATACTTGCTTTATCTCTAACCCCGAATCGAGATTTATAGCAAAGTCCACCATGAGTGGTCTAGAGTATGCAGACTATCGCCGTGCTCCCATGTGCCTGGTTTACCTAGAGGACGTCGTCTATCCACATGAGAGTGGCGACTTCATGACATTGATACAAAATATTAGTCGGTTGAAGGAGGCCTGGGCCCTTCAAGAGCTACTAGCTTCAAAAGAGATTACCTTCTATTCTAGAGAAGCCATCCGCTTGTGCACAAAGTCTGATATCTTGCAATCTCTATCATTGTGGACCAAGATTGACGTCGATATTCTTGAGGATCCTGCCAAGATACGGGATGCTTGTATAGCTAAGCGAATGTTCTGGGCTGCCGGCCGACAGAGCCGTTTGGAGACAGATGTGGTACAGAGCCTAAAGGGGATATTTGATGTGAAGGTCATACCCTACCAAAGAAACAACACCCCAAAAAGCGTTTTCTGTCGACTTCAATTCAGGCTAATGAAGATGTATCCTGGCGATCTTTCGATATTCGCCTGGAGGGCCCAAGAACCCGTCCCCTCTGCTAGTCATGGCAGGCTGCTAGCAGATTCACCTTCAGAGTTTGCCTCCTGCCATCGTATCAATCTTATTACGCCTTGCTCCCGACTTCTTCAAGCTCCTCTTCACAGTAAGCCTTTTAAGATAAGACGTGCCGCTCTGTGATTTGGGACAAGACGGTTACCTCTTAGGCCTTGAGTGTTTCGACGCGTCTAGACCACAGGTTAAGCTAGGTATCTGCGCCAGACTGGATGAGCAATCTCCGTACTATTGTCGGGCCGATGTGATGCAAATAGAAGAATGTGGTTGGAATTTACCAGGGCAATCTATCACTGTATTCCAGGACAGGTGGGTGGCGAATTCTGCAAAATTCGAGGAGCATGAGCGCCAGCGCCAGCAAAAAATGGGTTGACGCTAGGATAAGACATGAACTGGAATCCATGGAGACTGGCGCCTCCAGAGAAGAGAATCCAAAGGGAGGAAAACGAAAGCGGGAGTACAAGAAGGGCCCAGAGTAAAACTGAAGGGAGGAGAACATGGCACACAAGGGCCAGGGGCAACGCTTGAAGAGCTTCAGATTAAGACATTTCCTTCGACTATTCCTACCTCGTAGTCTAGTGTGCGCCTTCTTTGCGCAGTTCGTCCTTTATCATCGTCCTTCCATGTTCATTATATATGCTCAGTGTTATTTCACTGGATTGCTTTTCAGACCACTAGTCTGCTAAATGCTTATACGTTGGTACTTCACATTGCTCATATATGCTTGATGCCATGCATACTTAGTTCGCAGACAAAATTTCATCCATATCTTCATAATAACTAGGTCCATTACTAGGTTTCGGTTCTTAGAAAGGAACATCCGTAAGAATCAACGGAAAATAGCATTATACGCCAAGGCCATACGGGCTTTCCCGAAGCTGATGGGATGGTAACACAAGAAGGCAGCAATGAACAGTGTCCTTGACCATCTTGTCAGCGATGTCTACTTGCCGTATAAAGATGGAGTCATCCGACTTAGACATGGAAAGTACTAGTCAGTAGTCAAAGAGATCCAAGCGAGTCTAACGTGTTACTTTCCGATAGCCCTCTGGCAAATACCTCAGAGGATGTTTTCAAATAGAACTCATCTAAGCCACTATCGGTATTTTGGTAAACACGCAGGACCGGAAGTTGCCCAAGGGTATATAATACAATGTTAAGTCGGTTTCGGTATAAATATCCTCGGGAATCATCATTCTTACAGTAGGAATATCGCATTTACATAGGATAAAGGCCCCGGCGATAATCAACTGCAAAGGACTATGAATCTCTATAAGTAGCCATACGATTCCAACCCTACCTAGAACATATACATCATTCCTCCAGGCCTAGTGTCTGTTGTCAAGCCCTCATCAAAGAACTATCCCGGTTGCTATTTCAGTCTACCTTTCTACTGTTCACCATTGGGATCGGTAGTTTGCATTTCGCAGAAAGTGTCCTCAGGGGAATCAACTCTACAGTGCGAAAACGTTACCGATAGAGCCCTAGCTAGTATTACTTTTGCTCTGCTACAGCCATCCTATGCATCGCGGGCGCTAGTGAACGGCACTCCTCTATAGCAAGTCTCCTACAAATTGTCACTTGCAATTTATCACCGTTCAAGCTAAACACTCATCTTGAATCCACAAGGTGTATGTTTTCGATATTGTGACTGTGGCACCATGGTGGTTTCGTAAACTTGGGCAATTTCCCTCACACTTCGCAGTTTTTTCACGAAATTGCGATAAAGATGATGTATTGAGTCCGCACTTCCCGCATACCGTTCTCTCACAAAACGACCGTCTGCATCAAGCATGCAAGATTGCGAAAGAAAATCGTATAAACTGGTTGTGGATAGAGCCCTATAGCCTCGCAGATACTCACAACCCTCTCCCCTGGAACGTATCTATCCTCTCTATGCAAAGGCATCGCTATGTTTTGTATACCTATCCGACATTGCAGCCGTCAAGGATTGGGGTCAGAGCAAATGGTTTCGGCACACATATACACTCCCAGAGCTGGTGGCCTCGAACGAAATACTCTTTTTCACCAACACGTGGACGCCAGTGGGTTTCAAAAGTAACCTTTGCAAGGAACTGTCTTCCATAACAGGCATTGATGAGGCTGTATTAAGGGACCGGGAGAAAGTGCAAAATACCAGCGTGGCCAAACGTATGTCTTGGGCATCCCAACGAATCCCCCAAAAGAACAGATGGGGTAGGCCAATTGAAGAGGAATCGGCACATTGTCTGATGGGGATCTTTCATGTGCCAAAACTGGCCGTTCACCTCACTATTGGCCTGAAAGCAGCGATGCTTCTTCTCCAGCAGGAAATCATGAAGGAATACCCCAAGGACCTTTCAATATTCGAATGGCAACACACGGATGTTAATGACCCAGGCACGAATGGAGTGCTCGCGGGGTCTCCATTCCAGTTCCGCTTCTGCGGTGAAGTTGAATCATTTGACAATGGGAGCAAGATAGAGCTGGTTGAAAACAGTGATAACATGTTTTCTATCAATGGGCTCGTTATCTCTCAGGACCTGGACCGGATTGGCTTGGTCCTTAACTCTTATCACAACTATATCCGTCCTAGGGTGTACCCACTCATTCTTCTCAGCAAAGAGCCGCCCAAATCGCGAGAATCGACCAAAGTAGGGTGTTACCGTACAGACGTTGGCAACATGTGTTATATCTCTCCCGGTAAAGCTGTAACTATGCCCACAGCACAGGGACTAATCTACATTTGCAAGGATGGGGCCGCCTTCTTTCAAGGAGCCGTCTCCCCTGCTAATCCAGCTGATCTTTGGGGGGGGTTCTAGCTCGAATGTACACCTCAATCCGTTCCTTTTCATAGTTCTGTTCATTTTTTATCTTACTATCACACACCCTCTGCTACGTTGCGGTACAATCTCTTATTGCCCCATTCTATCATATATTTCCTTGTTGTCTAAGCTTGGTGCTCTGTGTCAGTCTTTGCAGAACTTTGGAAATTGTTCGTTGAACGGCCCAAAGTCTATGTCATTCGTCTGTCGAGTCTTCCCTTAGATGTTTTCTACCCTTTTCCCGTGTTACAGAAGTAACTAAAATGCAATGGTTAATCCACCCACATCGTGTGGTTCAGTACATGTCGTAACAAGAGCTCAATAGCATTGATAGGTCCCACTGTTAAAGGAGCACTTCATATATGTTTAGCAGGGTTATCGAATAAGTCCTTTAGCTATGTAAATTTCTATCAGGACAATTTATGCTACAGCCTCGGATGATATTCTATGGATACTTCTTAAGTTGAATAGCAACTAATACTGGTGAATCCAATACATTTCAGCTGTGTTTAGACTTTGGGGACAAGAAGGACATACTTGGGCTGATGGATCTTTCTTCAAGACACGTTTCCCTTAGTCCCGAGCCTTGTATAACCTTTCACTTAATTCACCGCCCTATAATTTATGTCCAATGAACTCTAGGATAGGACTCCCATGTGTATGTGCCAATGACGCCTTAGTGGACTATCTCATTCTCGAAACCCTAGTATGCCCCTTTGCCCTTTCTCATGATGAGCTGATACAGGGCAGAAGTCCTTGCTAAGCGAAGGCTTCTCCAGCTTATGGGTGAGTCGTACGATTTCTTCAGACACATCCCAGTGCCATCAAAGATGGCAATAGCGCACAACGCATCCCATCGATAAAAATGTTGGTAGACACGGATGCTATATCCTAGAACATTCCAGTAACGTACGGCTCCAGCCCTTGCTTCGTCGCTCAAATAGAGGTGGTTATCTCCCTGGCAATGATATGGTCTTGACCGTCACGATGCTTAACCTGAGGGGCGCTGGGTATTCTAAGGATGCATGAATAGAGTTAGACATTCAAAAGTGAACTCATTTTTATGCGTTTCAACTACATCAGGGTGGCATCTATGTGGCGCTCTTGCTATGCCCTTTCTCTTTGGGGGGGGTATTCTTCTTGTTGAACCTAAGCAACAATATATATTGAGATTTAAATATCGTCCTATCAGCCGAGTAGACCCCTAGCCACTAGTTAGCGGACAAATTGCTAATTTAATCTAAGCCGCTCTTGCAAAATGTCATTCTTCGGCTCTTGAATCAATGTTTTTATGTCTTAGATAGAATATTTACATGTACAGTTCCAAATATATATAATCCCACCGAAATATATAAACATGGTAACCCAATTCTCCAACGCCTTATACATAACCCAGAATCTGCTTTCGCATGAGAAAGATACCGTAACAACTTACAAACCATATTAATGTCGTGTTAAAGCGATTAAGTTCTCGGTTCATGAGACGTTGAACCACGGCAACGTAGTCCAGGTACCCGAAAGAATCCGAAGAGCCCCGACTCTAAGAAAACCAAGGCACGGGACCGGGTGTTGTTCTTTCGATGGTCCGAGCTTTTATCTGACCGCCTACTGTATATTTACAATGGTGAACGAGAGTTGTTTTTTAGTATGAAGGCACACCCTCTTCGTGGAATTCAAGCCTCTAATAAAAAAGCGCAAAAATATATCGTCATAGTATCAAGACCTTAGGAAAAAAAATCTCTCCAGCTAGCGTTTCAGTGCTAGCCATACGAGTGAGATACGGGGGATTTGGTGTTCGGTAAAGGTAGCGCTATTTGTCGGGCAGAAGGAGGTGAGCGGTGCGGCGGTCTTCAACGGTCGCTGAGTTCCCCTTTTTATGTATAATGTGACCTGCCAAAATCTCCATTCCCTTGGAAGGAAACTGTTATGTCGAGAAATCGGAATTGATGAGAGACGTTCAACGGGCGGGAGGGCGTTCACCGGCGTCCTTAAGAGGCCCTTGGATTATGGCACAAACGTGATGTGCGGTCGAGTGGCTCTTTAAGCCATGATTATTGCGGAAGGTAGTCGTCGCATTTGGTCCATGTGACCATATTATGCCCTGGGTTGGCTGCGAATAGAGGCATGGAAGATGAGGGAAAGAACAGCCTCAACTCTGTCATGGCAGCTCGGGCGAACGGTGTCGAACGGTGTATTTCCTAGATCAGAAGCACATCGCTGATCACGTAACGGCTAATATGGTATGCGTATGCGTATTCTCGCTGGAGTAGAAGGCCTCGACGAAAGCCTTTGCCGCATTCTCCATCCCGGTAATCTCGAAGGTAGGGATCTTGAGTTTTTCTTCCTTGACCCATTGTTGCATGCGTTCCATATGAAGCTTGCCCCACTTCTTCCCAAAGCTGGGATCAGAGAGCGCGAATCCACGAATCGTAAGTCGTTTCAAAACAGTATTGTGCAAAAACATGCCGATGATGGGGTCCAGCACGGTCTGTTCGGCGATCGTGCCATAAAACATGATCCGGCCGTATCGTCTCATCGAGGCGAACGCTGCGTTTAGATGTCTGCTACCGAGAAGGTCGAAATGGGTATCAAGCCCACCGATATTCAGGCGGGACATCCAGCTCAAATTATCATAATATATATCGATGCCGTCGGGAACGAGACGAGGGAGAGCTTCGTAGGGACTCTCCTTGGCGTAATTAAATCCTCCATCGAAGCCGAGCTCCGTAATAAGAAAGTCGAGTTTTTCATCCGATTCGACGCTACCGAACACCTTCAACCCTTCAAGTCGAGCCATCTGGCCGACGAGTTGACCGATTTCGTCGCTCGCACCGGCGATGAGGATCGTTTCACCTTTTTTAGGTCGACCGATCTCGTACAAGGAGGAAAAGGCTAAGAGACCTGGGACACCCAGGACGCTGAGGAATAACCGAATATCATCGAACTCGCAGGGATTCTCGAGACGCTGTAACTTGGTCGCGTCGTCGGCTTTGATCTGCACGTATTGTTGCACCGGCAAGCGACCGATTACAATATCCCCTTCCTGGAAATTCTCATTATTGGATTTGATGACTTTCGCGATACTCATCGTTTCGACTGGTTTTCGGCCCCGCAATTCTGTCGCGTCAGCCGAGGAACTGGCCAGGTCCCGTTTGAAGAGGTCGTAGGTCGCATAGAGGAGCTGCACCATTAACTCGTCCTCGACAATCGGTTCGGTCGCGTCATAGGGCACGTCTTCGAGGGTGACTTGTTCCCCGGCGACCAGATATCCCGAGTCCATATTCTTGATGACAAGGACTTTGTTCTCCGTGTCCTGATCCATCGTGACCCGTGTCATCTCCGCGAAAAAAAAAACCGGGAGACGTAGAATTAGAATGAACTCGATAACAATACCAACTGCATGGCGACGCGCTGGAGATACCTAGAAAGTCGAACGCGCCACGTTTGAATGGCTTTTAAAGGATCAAATGGCGCGGAACATGGGGGAAATTTGACATATTTCGTGTATGAACACAAATAATTGGAGTCAGTTAGGAGTAGTGGGGTTGCTGACGACGGTCAATGAGGGGCAACCCTAACTATTTATCCCTATAGTGCGCCGTTGATCAATGGTCCGGTGGAGAAGGTGAGACACCCTTTTGTATGATCAGCAAATCCGAGTGAAGGGTACACCACAATCGTTTGAATCTTTTCCTTCGGCAGAAATCACATCGGCGATTTAGGAGAAAAGAGGAGAGTTGTCTCAGTTGTTGTCGATTGTTTCTACGTCTTTTGAACCATCTATTTTTGAGCCCATCAAAGAAGGGGGATGTATGTCCAGCCAAAGTTGTTCCTCCTACTTAGGGTTATCACGTACCACGGGGGCACAACAAGCGGAAATAAGGGGCAAAAGGGAAAAGCCGCGGCCCCCGTGACCAGATCCAAATCTCATCTTCCCCCCCAATCTGAGATTTTTATGCTTGTCATTGGGTCAAATGGGGCCTCACCGCTCACGCGCACAAGAAGTTAATGCCAGGTCAGGCCATCATCCACCGCCTTCTCCTTTCTTCGTTGATCGCATGTCCCCTTCCGGAACAACTTTTTCTATATATAGGATCTTCCTCTCCACAAACTAACTATTGACCCGTCTAATGACGCCAAGCTCCGAGAATAGACCACTTTATTGCTATACAAGTTGGCACGGCGGGAATACCCAGCCGATGTGACGGGAGGCTCCGTGACTATCTCAATCAGAATACGTGTTCTGAGGTGGAACCGTGTGACAGAGGATTCAACCGTTGCAGTAGCTCGCAGTTTTGATTTGTTCCCCAGGTTCCTCCTGATTTGTCCCTACTGACAGCATGCGTTAGTCCATACCCGTTTAGACCTAGAAGCGTCGTTAACCGACACTGTTTCCAGAACGGACGTCAATAATTTGACATTTATTTTTAGAGGTTTAATACCATGAGGGTGAACCCCGGAACACGCGTGGTGGAAAATCGCTAGTTTTGCATGCCACGTGGAAAATGGCCCGGGAGTAGTGGCAATGGTCAGACTACAGCCAAGGGAGGTGGAGTTTGATCGTTATATTGACATGGCAAATAATTGCACTATACGAAGTTGAAGCCTGATTGTCCCCATATGATGACGTCCTTTAAAACAAAACCCAATTTACCTGAGGAGATACCT